>NC_056731.1:1582433087-1582483087 GCF_019279795.1 Protopterus annectens | reverse complement strand
CTCTTGCGTGTGAGAGAGGCACCTGCAGCATCAGCTTACCTTAATTTAAAGCAAAATAATGAAGCAAGTGGTGAAGAAGAAAATCAATACCAAATAAATGTGAAATTCGCAGTTGGGAGCCCGTGTGGTGAAGAGAACCAGACCGCCGATGATCCATGCCACACCGTCCAGTCCTGTGAAGAAATTCAGGAAGTAAATATCAGCCAATGGATGCACCCGCCTCTAGTTCGTCAATGAAGAAAGGAATGAGATGTGGGCTTGAACTGCATTATATACTGTCGATTGGAGCAGTAGCCAGGGACGTCAGTGATACGAAAGCATCACTGATTGGATGCTTTAAATAATGCTGACAACAGCAGCCACTACTAAGAGACTCATACATCACACAGGGGGAGGGAATGGAAGAACTACGTAGGGAGGAGGCGTTCTATATGCTGTGTGTTCGTGTCGTCAGTCGTGGGGGAAGGGCGCAATGCTACTGTACAAACAGGCGTCGGGTGCAATGTTAAAAAAATCAGAAAAGTGAAGAAAGAAGTTTAACTTTTTAACTTTTGTTTGTTTTGCGATTTTGCACCCTTTATGAGGCCAGCCTGTACGGCGCCCTAGGCAGTTGCCTAGCTCGCCTATGCCTAAGGCCGGCCATGTTTCTGACCACTGCCACTACATGATAGTCAAATGTGAGATTGTTGTCAACTTGTGTACCCAGATCTCTCACCACAGGTTATGTGCTTAGGGGGTTGCCGCTAATGTGGTAATCAGTAGGAGTCATCATGTTTTTGCCAAATGGTATGATAATACATTTTTTTGCATTTAACATAAGGCCATGACTTTGGCACCAGTCATTTGTTGCTGTGAGACCCTCTTGAAATATGTTAACATCATTTGGGGAGTCAATGCCAGCACCCAACTTACAGTTGTCAGCAAACTTGGTCAGCCACAGGCCTTTTGTCTTTGCGTGGACCTCTGAGAAGTAGATGCCAAACAATAGGGGTCCCGGACAGATCCCTGGGGGACACCACTTGTATCAGTCTGCTATCAGAGGTAGTGGCACCTATTTTGTCCTTGTGGGTCCTCAGTGAGCCAGTTGGCCACCCACCTGATGAGATAGGGATTTACACCAAGTTCGGTTAGCTTTTCAATGATGCCCAAGTGGGCGATTGTGTCGAAGGCTTTGGCCAAGTCAAGGTAAGCTGTGTGTACTGACTTTTCCTCATCCAGTGCCTTGGTGACAGTTCTCAAAAAAGTCAACCAGGTTCAACAGGCAAGATCTGCCCTTAATGAATCCGAACTGGGTGGTTTTGACACACAGTACTGGTAAACACTCCTCCATGTGCTGTTATACTGTATTATATTAATATATATATATCACACAGTACTGGTAAACCTCCCATGTGCTGTTATATTCTATTATATTAATATATATAACACACAGTACTGTTAGACATTCCTCATGCACTGTTATATTGTATTATATTAATATATACAACATGCAGTACTGGCAAACACTCCTCCATGTGCTGTTATACTGTATTATATTAATATATATAACACACAGTACTGACCTGCACTCTCATTTCAGACAATGACTTAATCAGACCAGTAGTCCCCAGTTACTCCAGGAAAGAGGTATTTGTAAGTTGGTCTTATGTGGCTTGCAAACAAATACATCTTTGTAGATTAAATCATGATCTTGGTCAGGTGTTAAGGAAGTAAATTAAGGACTCAAGGTCATGTGTTGAAGGAAGTAAACTAAAAACTCAAATTGTAAAGGAATTTGTTGCAGATCAGGGTAAAGCCTGAGGCTATTTCAGTAATATTCTTTCGTTCTCATACTTGACTAAGGATGGTCTCTTAACCAGCAAGGCCAAATATTTCCTCATATTTTAAATAACAGTAACCTTATATTTCAAAAAGTACATAGACCTAATAATAACTATACCTTAGAAACCTTTCAAATGAAGAAACAATGCTTTTAATAAGGCTGCTTCTATAAACAGATGACATACGTGTGTAAGAATCCAGTATGCCAAGTGTTGTTCTTCAGCTATATTTGTTGTTATATTGCTAGAATATTCTGCCAATACTCGTATCTTAAAAATAAATTGCGTATGTTTATCTCAATTGTTTTTAGCGATCTTCATGAATGAACTCTGACTCATCAGCCTGTCCATTATATTTAAGAAGTAAGCGCAATAGTGGTTTTGAAAGGAACATTTTACAGAAAGTATCACTGACAATACTATATTTCAGGGTTTCAGGGCCTATTGGAAAATTAGCAGTGCTGTACTATAAATGGCTATACCCTTGTAATGCAGTTCTTGCCTTTTCAAATCTTAATTCAGTCTTCAGCACTGACCGACTGTCTAAGTTTGAAATTCTGTTTGGCCTCTTCAGATCACTATGACCCAAACTGTTTCACTAGGGTTGTTGCACTTGCTCTTTAACTCTCTTGCCCCTTCACTATTTCCTGCCTAGCCTTTCTTTGTGACTCTGGCATTTTTAAGGGCTAACATAACCTTTTCTGCTGGAATAGTTTAGATATGGTATGGATCATGTTTGCTCCTTATTTCTTGTTTCTATGGCTTAGACAGTGAAACATCTACCTGAACTGTAAGCATAGAACTATGTTTTTCATTGCAGTTACTATTTTATACTGCTAAACTAACTACATCAGTCTGTACTTCCTTCAGAATGTTAATATGGTGTATCTACTCAGGTCCTCTCTAACCACTGGCATACCTCTCAACTATACAAATTTTTGCAGAATGTCCAGATTTTTGCCAAATATTTTTGGTCCATTTTTCATACAATTTTGGTTTTCTGGCAAATCACTGGCAAGTAATTAAAGATTAAATTCAGAAAATAATGACAGACATTTGAGTTTCAGACTTCATACTCTTCAGAAAATTCATGCTAACGCAAAATGTGCTATGCTATCAACTTTTTAAGTTTGTCAGAGCAATATTTAAAAATTGTACTTATTTTTGCATCTTTGACCCCCCCCCCATTATTTATGGCTTTGTCCAGATTTCTTGCTATAAGAGGTTCAGAGGTATGCTTACCAGCTGGTGTAACTTTGTAGATTACCTAATTTAACTTTTCTGTTATTGTCATAATGGTTAAGGTATTTATCTTATAGACCAAAACTACAGGGTTTGATTCTCACCTTCCCCCTAATGGGGGGATTTGGCATTATGGTTAAAGTGTTTCCCTTACAGACACAAGGTGTAGGGTTTGATTTTCACATAGGGCAATCAACTAGGCTTAAAATGGCCCACAAGAGCAGTTAGCCTAGTACTAATCTATAAGGGAAATTGGCTAGGCTTAAAATGGCCCTCAGGGGCAACTAACCTCATACATAGCCATGAACCTATTCCATTTAGTCAAAAAAAAAATTCTGCTGAAAAGGCTAAAACTAATACCTGGTCTTCAGCTTTAAATTCCCTGATTCTTGCTTCAGGAACATAAATATACCTAGTTGTATTTGTAAGAGGTTTGTTTATTGAGCTGTTGTATGCAATATAAAAAGAGAGCTAAGAAAGTCCCAGAGTGAATATTTGCTCATTGTAGAAAGTGATTGTATGTCCAGAGCAGCTGCTCTGGGAGAGAGAGAAACAACCATAATGAATAAAGACCGTGGAGAAAAAGCTGGAAATTGTCCCTACCAGGAATACAGAATCAGCTAACAACAGAGACTGTTTCCCAGCAGCATAAGACTGAAGCAAAGGTATTTGCTGTGTATTTAGTTAAACCACAAGACTTTGCCTTTGTTAGGAAGAAATTTCCTTATTTTTTGTTTGTATATAAACTGTGTGACTTTTAAAAAGACTAGAGGCTTCATCTGTTTTAATCTTCTACACTGGTTGCGAAGACAGGTATTTCAGTCACAGTTATTACTGGCAAAGTCCTGATACTATGCAAGTTGCTGCCAGTGTAATTTTCCCAGTAGAAATATATCAATATCTATAGCTATATATCTATGGGTGTACTGAAATTAAACGAAACACCCAAAGATCGAAGTTTACAAAGCAGACCACACAAAGATGACTTTGCAAACATCAACATTCTACTACACATGCTCCGATCAACAATCTCAGCACATACAAAACTTAAACTTAAAAAAATAAACTAATGCCTCATTTTATATAGGGAACAGTTCCTCCTGGACTCCAACACTCCCTGCTAATTATGTATACTAACTCTGAGATCTCACATTCTTGGGAAAGGGGCATATTTCCTTTCCCCAAGAAATGTGTAAGTCTCTCACACCTGTCGACTATCTTTGTCAAGGCATATCTTACCACCTTAGAGAGGAATGTCCACCAGAAGGGATGGAATCAAGCTGACCAGGTCAAGAGCGTATCAGCCCAGTTAACTGAAGTACCACTGAAAGCCTTTATGGACATGGGGGACTGATCACTAGGCTAATGATAAAGTCAAAAAGGCTTTGTGTCCCAGCTGGTGTCACATGCTGAAACGTTTCATAGCTGGACATTTCTTATAACCAAAAAGTAAGATCACAGTTGTGTAAATTAAACCATTTTATTTGTTTATGATTAGATCCAGATGGTCAATATAATAAGAAAAACTTATAATTTATAAATTCAAATGTCTTTGGCTACTGTTTTAAGAAAATAGGTGTGTCAAACTTACCCTAAAGACTCTGAAAGTTTTATTGAGCTGGAAGAAAGACTATCATGTTATGAGCAGTCTAAACCTGTAGTAATACCTTTGTTAAAAGTTAGTAGCAAACAGAAAGTAGAAGCTATAGACATATTCTGTTTTATTTCTGGACAATTACTCACATAGCTAGTCTGTGTATTAGTGGTGGTGGTGTTGTTAAACTTGTAAAAGCAGAACCTATAAAAAGGCATGACGCTGGTGATGTTATGCCTCTAGAATGTTATAAATTATTTCCTAGAATAGCCGAGACTGAACTTTGTTACTGTGTACTGCCCTGCCGAGATAATGTATTAACTGTTAGCAGACAACGGCAAGAACTATCAGTCTCAGGCTGTATGGCAACAGTTATAAAAGAGTAGTATATATGTAAGAAGAAAGCTATTATTAACAATGCAATAGAATTGGTATGCAATCATGATGATAAGAAACAGTATCCTATAACTCAGACACAAGTGCAAATTGGAAAGGTTAAACCATCAAGTTACTGTTGTTGCCAGTTTAAATCATGGCATGATAACAATAACATATTTTCCTCACTGTAAAGAGTTGTGGTGACAGTAGAAAGAAGGTACTTCTTTTGATAAAGCACTATTTTGGTGTGAGTAGAGGAGTTATCAGGTAAATAAACCTACAGATGTGTCTCTGCTATTCCTGAAAAACAAGAGGTAAGCACCTAATGCATTCATTAGAGCGTATGGTTCCAACAAAGACCTAGGCATAGTCTTAGAAATCCCTAGAGGTACAAACATTTGGTTAGGGATGCAAGGAGAGGAAGAACCTACATCTGCTAAAGACAAATGTCAGAATACACCTGTAAAAGAGCAGCACACAAGGACAGAGCCTGTAGAAGGAAAGCTTTCACACTTAAATATTTTAGCTTGGAAATTCTGCAAAATCAGGGGTTAGAAGTGTCATTACACCCTGAAAATGTTGTGAAACATGGAGTTGAGGAAGCTAACAAATGAAAGAAAAGGAACACTTACTGAATGGATGTATTCTAATACAAAGAAGTTGGAAATATGAAAAATATACAATTTGAGCTACAGTAAATTCTAAACTTTCTGTCAAGATAAAACAGAAAGCTCAAGGAAAAGCAGCAGTGGGGTGTTAAAAGTGAGACCTATATCAATAAGAAAGATTTCACCAAGATAGAGTTAAAGAGAGAGAAACAGTACATGATCAGAGTTCCAAACCCATTTATGGAAAGTAAGACAGAAACCTCAAATGAAATACATTTGGCAACACATATCTATAAATAAGGGTCAAAAAGTAAAATTGAAGATAAATCCTTCAAAGAGATAGTGCAATGTAAAGAAAAATGTAATTGATTGGGTGGTGCTCAGTCATTCTGAGACAGAAGGTGAGCCACATAAAGGAGATAGCAGAACAGAATAGCATGAATAACTGGGGTCCTAACGGAGAGATGAAAAGTCAGCAAGCAAAGGAGAGTAGTAGTGCTGAAACTGAATTCATCCTCAAGTCTTGGTGAGTACCTTCGCGAGGTGGACCCTGTTTTTCACAAAATCTCACCAAGGCAACACTGATATATTGACTGTATTTATATAGCATATAGCATGGACAGAACTAAGTCAAAAACAAAAAAGATAGCTGGGTGCACAAGACCCCAGATTAAAAAAGTGTCCAATCCTGGTAGGTGCACTGGTGGCAGGACTGGAAAAAATGACAGTGTAGAATCCTCAAACTATGGAAACATTCCTACAATGGGGACAGGCCAGGCCCATGGGGGAGGATGGTCCCTCTGTTGTAGACGGAAGTAGCAGTCCACAAAAATCACAAAAATTGATTGGCCAAAGAAGAGCCAGAAAGAAGATACAGTGGACTATTGAGGATAAGAAAGAAATTATGTATTGTTGCTATTATGTAAAAAGCCCAGAATTTCCAGACACAACATATACAAAACAATTAAGAAAATAATTAGAGGAAAGAAAAATACTTCCACAGGAAAAATTGTTAGAAGCTTCAAATAAAAATGTGCATTCATTAATACAACAGATTTTTGAAAAACAGTATATAGATCAAGAAACTTTGATCTGTTTGGAAAAAGAAGCATCTGAGGAAGTGTGAAAATATAAACAACAAAACCTAAAGATACTTGAAAAATATAAAAAAGAAATATGGACATGGGAAAGAAAGAGAGATTTGATATGGTGCAATATATATGCAAAGGAGAAAGCCAAGTTAACTAATATAGAGAAGGCAGCCCCAAAGATATTCAAAGAGAAATATAGGCAAAGGCATCCAGATATGAACATTTTCACAATAAAAAAATTAATATCACAAACATGGAATGTGGAAAAGAAAATTAGTAAAGCAGAAGTTAAAGAAATAGAAGTTGCGTTATGGAGTGCCTGTGAAGTGAATGATTTAATGTAGAAGGTCTAACATAGACTATATCACAGCATGATGGAGTGAGTCCCCAGAATAAGGAAAAGCAAGAAGATCAGGAGACATCTGAAGAAGAAATATGGACATGGGAAAGGAAAAGAGATTTAATATGGTGTAATATTTATGCAAAGGAAAAGGCAAAATTAACCAATAGAAAAAGAGCAGCACCAAAGATATTTGAAGAGAAATACAGGTAAAGGAATCCGGATATGGAAAACGTTACAATACAAAAAATAAGAAGACTAAGAGGAAAAGTAGAAAAAGAGATTAGTAATGGAGAAGTCAAAGAAATAGAAACTGAGGTTATGTAGCACCTGCAAAGAGAAGGATTCAGTGTAGAAAATCCAATATAGAAAGCAGCACAACAGAATAAAGCAATGGATATCCAAATTAAGGGGAAACCAGTGGAACAGGAAGCAATTGGTCAGGTGCCATATCAAGATATTTTGGAGCCTTCCACATGAAACCAGTGTAAACATTCACTTGAAGCTAGACAGCAAGGGAAGGAACAGGAAACTGTGGAAACTCTGATGCAGTCACTGTTGAGGAGTGACAGGCCACTGAGTTCCCATATGACAGAGCAACAGATGGCACAGGATGAAATTAAAGAGAAGGTGCCACAGGAAGATGCTATAGAACGTTCTATAGAATGCCCACAGTAAATGGAAAACAAGGGATGTGCCCTCAGTTTGGAAGAAAATGAGCTAAGAGAAGAGTTGCTTGATTTAATAGACATGGATAGATATATTAAGATCAATGAGAGAAATAGACTGCAGAAGGTCAATAAAACCCAAAAAGTCAGAAGTCTGATAAAACAAATGAATGCAGTAATTAGGACTGTCCATAGAGATCCATGTGATATAACAGAAGTAAACAGGATATATTACTGTGCTGCTAAATTAATAACTGATAAAATTCTACCACAAGAACACAGGGTAGTGAGGGAAAGGAAGGGGAGAAATCGAATACCACCATGGAAGTATCGAATAGAGAAAACTATAAAGCAATTAAGACAAGAAGTGTCACTGTTAGAAGATTATAGAAGAGGGAATAGATCAACAAAAATACTAAGAAAGATAGATGTGATTAAAGCAATGCACAGTATTAGAACAGACCAGGATCTATCATGCACTATTACAAATAACAAACTAAAAATTTCAGCACAGGTGGAAAAACTTAGAAGATACACTGATAAATATAAGGGAAAAGTACAAAATCAGCAATTTATTGATAACCCAAACAAGTTTTATAAAAAAACTGGGAAATAAGGTAAAAGTAATTGAAAGACCACCAAAAAAAAGAGGAAGTAGATACATTTTGGAGAAGTATCTATGAAGATCCTATGGAATATAACAAAGATGCTAAATGGATAGAAGAAGTAAAAGAAAGAATAAGAAGTTTAAATGTACAGGATATGAAATGGGATGAAGTAACATCCAGAGAGATTGAAACAAAGTTAAGAAAAGCCTCTAAATGGAAAACCGTAGGTCCAGATGCAGTACCTAACTTTTGGTTAAAAGTATTAGCATCTTTGCACGAGGATTTAGCCATGAATAAGAACTATATATGTGAAAACCCCGAAAAGATACCACACTGGCTAACAAGAAGCAAAACAATGCTCTTACTTAAGAGTGAACCTGCAAGCTACCCTAAAAATTATAGACCAATAACTTGTCTTCCGACGACATATAAACTATACATGGGAATTGATGCCGACAGAGTTTATAGTCATTTAGAAGAAAACTCAATGATGGCAGTAGAACAAAAGCACAACCAAAGAAAGTCATATGGAGCAAAGGATCATTTGTTGTTAAATAAAGTTATAGTGGAGAACTGTAAAAAGGGGAAGAATTTAAATACAGCATGGATTGAATACAAAATGCATTTGATAGTATCTCACATTCATGGATAAAAGAGTGCTTAAAAATGTATAAGATACACCCTACACTGATTGACTACATAACAGTAACCATGAAGCAATGGCAGACCACTTTACAATTACGCCATGATAAAGGACAGATTATTATCCCAGGGATAAAAAGTCAAAGGGAGATATTCCAGGGTGACTCTCTGTCACTGTTGCTATTCTGCCTTGCCATTAACCCATTAAGCTGTTTACTTAACAGCTTAGGCCATGGCTACAATTTAGCTCCTAGAAAACAACGAAGTCTAATGACTTCTCATCTTCTCTTTGTCGATGATTTAAAACTGTATAGCTCATCAGATGAGGAACTGAAAGCACAGCTGCAGGATGCCAAATCTTTTTCAGATGATATTAGAATGTCATTTGGTCTTGATAAGTGTGCAAACACAACCTTTAAAGCAGTAAAACTGCAGCACCAGGAAAACATCAGTTTGGGAAAAAATGTGATATAAAAGAACTTGAGCAAGAGGGAGAGTATAAATACTTGGGAATTGATGAAGGATCAGCAATAACACATGAACAAATGTGAATAAAACTCAGTAAGGAATACTTTAGAAGACTTAAATTAATCCTGAAACAACATTGACATCTAGGAACAAGATCTAAGCTATAAACCAATTTGTTCTTCCTGTCCTAATTTAAAGTTTTGGAGTGATTGATGGCCCCAAAAAGTGTTGGCTAGATTAGATATTAAAACAAGAAGGATGCTTCATGTTCACCAAATGATTTATAAAAATCAGTGCATACCAAGATTATATATTCCCCGTTCCAAAGGAGGGATGGCCTCCTTGAAATTTATTACATGTATAGATCTGCAATCATGGGACTCCACACATATCTACTGACTTCACAAGATCCAAATGTAATGAAAGTTTTGAAACATGCGGAGAATAAATCTAAGATGACTTCTCTGATTAATTTAGCAGACGCATATCGATGTCAAGCAGGAATGGAAATCAAACCAGAAGTAGATAAAAACCAGGCAGCAACTGAATGTGCCAAAAAACAAAAGAAAGAATATAAGGTGAAGGACCAGGTGAGAAGGCAAGAAATGTGGAAAAAGCATAAATATATTTGCAATTATAGAAAACTTCTGGAAGAACCTCATGTTAATTAGGAACGAATGCAGGAATGATTAAGGAGAGGTGAATTCAAACCAAGAAATGAAAGGTTAATATTGGCAGCCCAAGATAGTGGGCTAAGTACATGCTGGTTTACAAAGTCCATTGAGCATGTGAGAGAAACAGACAAATGTAGGCTTTGTAAAACCGAATTGAAAACAATCACACACCTTTTTGCTGGTTGTGACACACTAATGGCAGAAGGTCTGTATACTGAAATGCATAATAATGTGGTGAGACTGTTACACTGGGGATTGTGCAAACATTATGGTATCGACGTGGCTGAAAAACACTGGAAACATGAGCCACAAAGCATCATAGAAAATGATGACATTGGGTCTATATTAGAACATCAAAGAGACATTTAAGCGAATGCCTGTTCATCGACACGTAAAGACTGAATGCACTAAAGCGTTAATGGTCGAAACAGAGAATTCTTTCCCCGGGAAAGAATTCATTTGCACAAACACACACACACACACACACACACACACACACACACACACACACACACACACACACACACACACACACACTCTTACAAACATAACTATGTGAGGGGCTTTGCCCCCATACCCCCCTAACTAAATATACCAACTCCGAGATCGCACTACAGTGGAGAAAAGGGCAACACTGTGTAGTTGGCCAACTACATCTTTGCCCTGTAAAGTATTCATCGAATCACTTAAATGCATTTCGATGAATATGCTTCACTCATTTGGTGTTCAATATTACAATGTTTCAATGTTGTAATATAGACCCATGAAGTTTATATCATATGGGATCATCCATTACCAACAGTTCAAAAGATAGATGCCAGAAAACCAGATATAGTGGTCCAAGAAAAAAAAGACAAAAGTAGCATTGATCATTGAAATCTCCACACCCATTGACTACAGTGTCTTGCGTACAGAGAGACACAAAGTTTTAAAATACCAGGATCTGCAAGCAAAAAACGAGAGCAATTTGGAAGAAAGATACCCAGACAGTTCCAATAATAGTAGGAGCAATGGGTCTTATAAAAAAAAAATTTACAATCGTATTTAGATATGTTACCAATACATGTAAATCCATACGAACTGCAGAAGGTGTCATTATTGGGCACATTTTGGGTGCTGCGGAGAGCACTACTGGCTGACATCAAAGATTGAAACAATGCTAATTTCATGAACTTTAAATCGTACTTTGACTTAGGAATGGGGTCCATTCCCGTCATGGTATTAAAAACCCAAAAGACTTGGAGAAATTAAAAAAAGGAGAGGAAAGAGAAAAGGTAGTGCATATTATACTGGGAGACAAGATAACCTTGACCAAAGCCTTAATGATATTCCTGTTGAGCCAAAATATAGGACTTCTAAGTAAATGGTAGAAGGATCTATGTGTAGAGATCATAAGAAAAGTCAGCAAGGAAAAAAAATAAGGCAGACATAGCAAATTACATTAAAGTATACTGGCATGAGGTGCCTTTTCTGGAAGAAGAATTAGGCACTGAGACCTTAGTGCTTGTATTGGTAGGGAAGGAAGTGAAGGCACTGTCTTTTATCTCACAAAAGGCTAACCCTGAGGAAACCCAGAATATGCTGACCTTTAGGTAAGTCGGCTAAAATTTTAAAAGGTATAGTGAGTGAGTAAATGATATTTTAAGCACAGCAAGGGAAAATATAACTACGGTTGTGGGGTAAGAAGTTGAAAAAGAGATTCCTATTTTTTACCCATCCTTCGAGTAAAAAAATGAATAATTACACAAAGAAAGTAAGGACACTGAGAATTTAGGATACCAAGTATCAGTACCCAAGACTTTTATAAACCTAGTGCAGAGAGTAAGTATAGCAATATGGTAGAAGGGCAACTAGGTATGAACAGGACTAAACCATGGATCCCAGTGAGATTTCATTGGCCTCTAATATTGAAAGAAATTGAGACATTCTCTGCTGAATGCCATGAGTACAAGAAGATAGCCCCTCATCTAGGCTTTAAAAACCCTTCAATACCAATGCCTATCTTGCAGGTGTCATTTAAACATATTACAGTGGACACTGTTGGGCCATTAGTAAAATCCAGCAATGGATTTCAATATATTGGACTACACAACTAAATGACATCTAGCTACCCCTCTACACAAAACTAATCTATAACCAGAGATACAGTGTTATTACTTTTCAGGATAAGGATACCAAAGGAAATGCTTTCTGATTAGGGGACTCCTGTTTTATTTAGGATAACACACTAAAATGAACGTTAAAACCCACAATAAGAAGATTGAGGAAGATGACAAAAACTAGACCCAGTTAATACCATACCTCTTATTTGTCATAACAGAAGTGCCTCCGGCCTTGATCCATTTAACTCCTTTTGAATTATTGTATGGGAACTACCAGGTGGGTTATTAACTATTGCTAAAGAAACTAAGGAAGATGAGAAACTCTGATATGAATGTGTTACGCAACGATATACCCTTTTCCAAGACAGGTTAAAAACAGTGATGACCATAATATGGGAACACATGAAATGAGCCCAACCTATACAATTAGTGTATAAGATACATGCAAGAACTAGCCCATTTAAAACTGTAGATCAGGTGTTGATTTTGACCCTGACTGCAGAAGATTTGTTTTTGGGTAAATGGCAGGGTTCACTCGAAATGACATATAAAAAACTGTGGAAGTAAGTATAGATAATGGTAAACAGTTTATGTCCAGAGAGTTTTAACAGTTTGTTGCTGATAACAGTTTCATCCATACTATGTCAAATCCTAATTATTCACAGTCAAAGAGTGATGATGAGAGAGCAGTACAAGCCACTAAGAAAATACTAAGACAGAGACATCAACACAAATATCTTACGGCATATCAAGCTAATCCACAAAGTGTCTCTGGAATTAGCCCTTCAGAGCCTCTGCTGGAAATCAAGCACAGGCTGATTTGCAAAGGTTAAAGACAAAACTTCAGCTAAAAGGTAATTCCATATTACAAAATTAAACAAAATTATCAGAAACCTAAAGCGTCATACATAAAGGTTTAGAACCAAAACCATTATGTACATCCTTAACAATCCTACAACCTGATTTTTAAAGTAAGAATGGGAGAAAAAAGTAGGACACAGAAGGTGTAACAGAGGAAAAAAGCTACTGAACCATGTTACTACATGGTGCAAACAAAAATTAGTACTATAGTTCTGTAAAACAGATGACATATTTAACTGATTCTTGATGAGTGTCAACCTGAATTCAGTACTCCAGAGAACCAGCCAGACTAATATGAGCCAAGAATAACCCAATTTGTGTCCAGCAAAGAAGTACCTGTATCGACAACAGCTCTACCTCAGTCAGGCATTCAAGACAAGGGTGGAAACTGAAGCATTCTCAGTGATAGACCTTGTGCTGTACAGCCAACACCTTTAAGTGAGACTGCTATTTCCCTGATACAGTTAACTCAGTAACTCCGTTACTCTGTTTCTGTAACCTTCTTTCACTCATCTGTAATACTGCTTCTGTGTTCTGTTTTGTCTAGTGACTATAAACGTTCTAATGCATGGTATAACAGTATGTCTTTAAGTTTTCGTTTTGTAGGTTGTCTGTCCATTTCTAGTTCCCAATGGAGTGGTATAAGAGTTACAAAGAATGGTCATCTGGTACATATTATGAAGCATTTTCAGAGTTGTGACACAATCATTGGGATAGTTAAGTAATTGCTAGTAACGCATTTTGTAAATAACTGTGTTATTAGCATGTAATGTTTCCATGCTTTTGAAGTATCAGTGTTGAATGCTATGATGCGTCATTTGTGAGTCATCATACATTGCAATTTCAAAAAAAATGAGATTTTTCTCTTAAAAGGGGGGGATGTGATGATAAGTGGAATAAAATTGCTAAAATGTTTGTATATATTTTGTGCATGGTAGATAGCAATTGCCATTTAAGTCACATATATGATGTGGCCATTAAAAAAGAAAATAATCCATAATGCATTGCAGTTCTTGAGCTCTAGTCAGTTTGGTGTGAGATCGTGACATATTAGCATTGTTTACACTGAACCGGCATGTTATTATGAATAAACATTATCTGTCTGACAGCATTTGTAGTATACCCTAACATTTGTGACTTGACAAATATTAAGCACTAGAGAACAAGTGCAGCAACCTAGCTCACCTTGTATAACGTTTGATATATATATATATATATATATATATATATATATATATATATATATATATATATATATATATGGGTTCCATACACTAGATCGAATTTTCACTAATTCGAAATAGTGCATGGAATGCTCACTGCAGCGAAAGTACACTTAATCGAAAGTGCACTTACGCGAAGTTCAGTACAACAAACTGGTGTTGTACTGAACTTCCGTGCAGTACTCATGGACCTTAGGGTTAGGGCACAGGTCATAGTATGGGCTATCCCCTTACCATGACCCGTGCCCTAACCCTAAGGTCTGTGACGACTGCAGCGCAGTGAAAGACATACCAATGTCCTCCACTATGGTGCGATAGGCACGAACCTTAGGGTTAGGGCATGGGTTAGGGTAAGGGGATAGCTTTACTAACTATCCCCTTACCCTAACCCATGCCCTAACCCTAGGTCCATGACTATCGCACCATAGTGGAGGACATAACTTGTTTTTTATGTCCTCCACTGTGCTGCGGTGTTTTCAGTGAAGTGCACTTACGCAAAAGTTCACTTTCGTTAAAATGAACTTTCGCAGAAGTGAGGCTTCCTATTACAAGTTCAAAGTAGTGAACTTTCATTCTTGTAATAGGAATCCATACATATATATATATATATATATATATATATATATATATATATATATATATAAGTTACATGTTTCGTACCCAGTGATTTTTGAAATAGGCTTATCCAGATCTACTTATGCTTAGCTACAAGTATCCCTGAAGCTACAGATACCTTTTGCTGAATTCTGCCTCTTACCTTTTTTTTTTTCCTTTGAGTATCAGCTCAGGTGGGGGCATCTGCAGTGGTGCAGCTGTTAGCATTGCCGCCTCACAGCAAGAGGTTCTCTGGTTCGATTCTCAGCTGGGGTGCCTTCTGTGCGGAGTCTGCATGTCCTCCCTGTGGTCATGTGGGTTTCCTCTGGGTGCTCCGGTTTCCTCCCACATCCCAAACATATGCTGTAGATGGATTGGACACTCTCAATTGGCCCTAGGTGTGAGTGTGTGCATGTGTGTGCCTTCTGTGGAAGGTTGGGCGCTGGGCTGGCAACTCAGCACCATAAAAACTCTACTGCCAATTGTTCTGTGGACCATTGTTCCACTGTGGTGACCCCTAACCGGGATAAGCCAAAAGGAGATGATGATAATCAGCTCAGCTGGCAGTGAGAAGTTTAAAGAATAGCTCCTCCCAAATACAACCTTTTTTTCTTCCACAAATTGCTTTTCCTTCCTCTTGCTCTAACCCAAATAAGCCATATTCTTACTGATTTCTTAGCAAAGGTGTTTCTTTCAATGCCACTCTTACATTGTTATTTTTTGTTAAATCTCACATTATTTACTTCTAGTGTTTGTTACGCTGTCTGAGACATCTTGCAGGCTAGAAGGGATTGTTCCATCTCATACTTTTACACCCTGAAGAAAATGTAATAATTAGGCAAGCCACTAATTCTAGAAGTAAGATAAATGGCAGGTTTTAAACATTCACGTCCATAGGTGGCATTTTTTGACAGTAGAAGGATGCCTTTAAGTGTCCTAACATTCAGCCTTCCCTCCAGCCCTATGTCCCAGTATAACTTTTTTCCAGCTGTCTGATGCCTCCTTGAATCCCTCTGTGGATTCCCTCTTTACTACCTGTTTCAGTAGTTCATTACATGGAGACATGATCTTCTCTGTATAAAATTACTTTTGGAGATCCACAGAGTACATAGTTCTTATAATCTATTCAAGGTACTCTCTTTTCTCCTCTGTTCTTCCTGTTCAGTATGACCCCTCCAGATCTCCCTGATATGATCTTTTCCATCAGTATCTTCTTACACCTGTCTTTTGTGATCTCATGTGAGAAGAGCTACAGCTCCTGTAGTCTCTGATCATATTTATTCCCTTGCATCCCATGAATCTTTCTCATAGCTTTCCTCTGAAATCCCTCAATTAGATTAATACCCATTTCCTTATTATGGCATTCAGAAAGTACAGTTGTGTACACTTACCATAAATGTAGATGTTTGAGTGTATTCACTGTTGCAGTCGTTACATTTGGGTTATCTGCTTGTAGGTAGCCCTCAGCCGGCCTGATTATCAAAGTCTTGGATCCTGTGTCAGTTGCTGTCTCTTCTTCCATGACGTCAGGTAGTCAGGGGTATAAAGCATGAAGCCGATGCCACTACATCAGTTTTTCTTGCCCCAAATGTCAGGTGCCCCCATAATGGGAAGCAATTATATATATATAAGGTTACACCTCCAACAAAAAGCAAATACACCAGAAAGCTTAAATACAGTAAACAAGAAGGGAGGTATAGACAATAGATGTCAGGGGGCTGGATGGAGGGTAACCAGGACTGCAACAGTGAATACACTCGAACATCTACATTTATGGTAAGTGTACACAACTGTACTATGTTTTTCATGTTAAACTGTTGCAGTCATTACATTTGGGTAGATTCCCAAAGCTAAGGAAGGGAGGAGGCAACTAGAGAGCATTAGGACCAGCTATTAGGCCCTGCAAGACTGCAGTGGCAAAACCAGCTCTGGATTTAGAAAAAATAGGCAAGTGGTAATGCTTGGTGAAGGTATGAACAGAACTCCAGGTAGCAGCTTCTAGGATGTCCCTGGTAGGAACACCTCTAAGAAAGGCTGTTGAAATAGATGCAGCCCTGGTGGAATGTGATCTTATCCCCTGTGGAGTAGGTTTTCCATGGCGCTTATAGCAGAAATGAATGCAATGGCCAATCTACTTAGAAATGGTTTGCTTTGAAATGGCCTTCCCCTCTGCCCCTGCAGCAAAGGCAACTAGCAGCTGTTCAGTTTTCCTGAGAGGCTTAGTCCTGTCCAAATAAAATCTAAGTTGTCTGTGCACATCCAAAGAGTGCAGTATTCATTCTCCTTTGTTCTGTGGATTAGAAAAGAAGGTTGGCAAATTAATGGACTGATTGAGGGCCACACTGGATACAACTTTGGGCATAAAGGAAGGATTGGTCCTGAGGGACACCCTGTCCACATGGGAGATGATGAAGGGCTCCACTGCCATGAGGGCCTGTAATTCAGACACTCGTCTTGCTGAGGTGATGGCTAGAACAGCAGGGAAGGGGTCTGAGGCAGATGCCATGGTTACAGCATTGACATAATATGCAGGAGGGGGTACCAGTGTTGGCGTGGCCAGACTGGTGCAATGCGTATTGTCCTTGGTCTGTTCTGTTTGATCTTTAGTAGAACTTTTGAGAGGAGAGGTAGAGGGGGATAAGCATAAACTGAGAGGCTTTCCCAGGTGAAGGACAGGGCATCCACTTTCCAAGCTTGTCTGTGGGGAGTCCTTGTGCAGAATTTGTCCAATTGGTAGTTCTGAGGGGAGGCAAACAGGTCTATTTCTGGGCTCCCCCATTTGTTTATCAACATGTTGATTATCTTTGCTTCCAGTTTCCACTCGTGTGGGCCCATGAGATTTCTGCTTAGGTCATCTGCCAGTGAATTTAGCTTGCCTGGCAGGAACTGAGCTTGTAGGTGCACTTGGTAGCTCAAGGCTGTGTTCCACAGAGCCATGGCTAGTCTGCAGAGAGGGTATGAGTGGGTTCCCCCCTGCTTGTTTAGGGTCTATATCATATCACTGAAAAATAATTTCATTGACGTTTAATTCATTGACACATATTCAGTGAAAGCCCACTTCACTGAAAACCCAATTCACTGAAAACTCACTTCACTGAAAACCCATTTCACTGAAACTCATTTAGTTGAAAGGTATATATGGCCTATTCCCCACTGTTGTGCGATCCTGGAATTAGTATATAAAGTAAGGGGGTGTGTGGGGGGCAAAGCCCCCCACATAAATTGGTTATATGTTGTCTTCTGGAAGAATTTATTCATTACACTTGTAAGTATCCATCTATGTGCTTTAAAATATTTACTCTATGTGGGGGGCTATGCCCCCCACACCCCCCAATGTGGGGGGCTGTGCCCCCCGCACCCCTCCTTACTTTATATACTAACTCCAGGATCGCACAACAGTGGGGAAAAGGCCATATATACCTTTCAACAAAATTAGTTTCAGTGAAATGGGTTTTCAGTGTAGTGAGCTTTCAGTGAATATGTGTCAATGAATTAAGCTTCAGTGAAATGAGTTTTCAATGAAATGATATAGACCCCTTGTTTATGTACCACATAACAGTGGTGTTGTCTGTCTTTACCAATAATTGTCCTGGAAGAATATGGTCCTTGAAGGCTGTCAGAGAATTCCCTACAGTTAACATTTCTTTTTGATTGATATGCAGGTGCATTTGACTCGGGTTCCATTTGCCCTGAATGCACTGCCCTGCCAAGTGAGCCCCCCATGCATAGTCTGATGCGTCTGTTGTTAGGGTTTGGGTGGCAGGGGGTAGAGTGAATGGCAGTCCCCTGTTGTGGTAGCAGGCCTCTGCCCACCAAAGAAACTCTGCCTTTATACAAGGAATGATAGGAATCATTGATTCCAGGTCCTGAGAATGTTGATACCATAGGCTTTAGATACCATTGTAGTTTCCTCATATGCAGTCTTGCATATGGAATTAGTAAGATGCAAGAGGCCATGAATCCCAGGGCTTGCAGTATTTTCCTTGCAGATAGCTGTGTCCTTGTAGGCTGTCAAATAAACCTGTTTCTCTGGCGTGAGGTAGGCCATCTGGGAAGTTGTATTCAAGCTTGCTCCCAGGAATACAATTTGTTGGCAGGGTACTAGGTGAGATTTCTTTTCATTTATGGTGTACCCCAGTGAGGTTAGCAGTTTCTTTACAAATGCCAGATGATTTAATAGTATGTCCTGGCTTTCTGCCTGAATTAGACAATCGTCCAGGTATGGGTATAGTTGAATATTTCTTTGCCTGCAGAATGCAATGACTGGAGCTAGGCACTTTGTGAATATCCCGGGCACAGTAGATAAGCCAAAGGGCAGTGCAGAGAACTGATGCATGTAGCCTGCTCTGAAGCGTAGGTATTTTCTGCAAGATTCCCTTATTGGGATATGAGGGTAGGCTTCCTTTAAGTGACTGCTGCCAACCAGGTGTTTTTGCCTAACATGGGAAGCAGCTGATGAAGAGTAAGCATTTTGAATTTTGGGATTACCAAAAAGGTGTTTAGGATAGACAGGTCCAGGACAGGACACCAGGAGTTGTCAAGAAAAAACACAAAACGCCAGCACTTCACCAGTATTTCTCCTTTATTTTCAGCGATCTGGTACCTCGGCAATTCGCCTTCAAGGATCACATTTAACTGAATGTGAGCATAATGCTTATAAACTCACTCCATATCCAATTAACATATTAAACAATAAAATATTTAAATAACTTCAAAAATTTAAAGTGACCTTAAATTTATATTGAATAAATATTCTCCATATAAAATGTAATAAATAATTAATTGCCTAATTCCTGATTCATACCATTAGGCTTTAGAGTATGAAACTTAAAAATCATTCTAGTTTCTAACTCCAATAATTTAACTACAATGTTATCCTCTCTTTTAAGGAATGGCTTTCCCAGTATGCAAAATATTAAACTACTATAAGAACTATTGTGTGTTTCATGAAAATGTTTTGCAACAGGACTGTTCAAATTAATATTTTTAATGTCTCTTAAATGCTCCAAAATACGAATTCTGACCATACGTTTGGTCTGTCCTATGTACCACATATTATTACATGAACAACCCAATATATAAACCACCCCTGTGGATCTAGAATTGAAATAATATTTAGGAACAAAAATTATATCATTGATAACATTCAGGTTCTTAACCTTGTCACAAATACTACAAGAACCGCAAGGAAAAGTACCAAATGATGAAGCAAAAGTATTATCTTTCCTTTCAATAAGGTTATTATTTAACAGTTCTTTGAGATTCTTTCCTCTTTTATAAGAAAATGTAATATGCTTTGGAAATAAATGACCAATGGACTCATCATCACTAACAATATACCAGTATTTTCTGACTAATAAAACCAATTTGTCAGAAAAAGCAGAAAACCTGGTTACATAGAAAAGCTTCTCATCATCTTGAATACATTCAGTAGTATGAACTTCACACCTTGGTTCAAAATTCCCAACAAATATATAATTTCCATCTACATTATTACCAAATAATTGGTTTTTGCATGCTGATAAATGGGTTTTATTATAACCCCTTTCACTTAACCTCATCATGACTTTGTTCAATTCACTAATTTTTTCATTTTTATTACTGGTGTGATCATAAATCCGTTTAAATTCACCAAAAGGTAATGCCTTTAGTAAATGACCTGGGTGCATGCTAGTCACATGCAAAAACATATTGACTGAAGTGGATTTCCTAAAGGGCCTAAACCCTATATTTTTCCCATCTTCAAACAATGTTAAATTTAGAAAATTAATCTGTTTTCTATTCAACTCATAAAAGAAAGTAAGATGATGTTCATTGTTGTCTTTTCTGGGTACCAGGAAAAGTCTTGAGCAAAAACCTTGTCCCCATTTTCTGCTGGGACAGGTTGAATAGCCCCGATACTTAGAAGAGAGAGAACCTGCTGTTGAGCCTCTGCCCACTGATTTGGGGGTAGGTCTGGCCAACCGTTTGGGGTTGGTAAGGTGTGGAAGTGGAATCTGTATCCTTGGGAAACTATATTTAAAACCCGTTTGTCTAGGGTAATGAGTTCCCCAGTTTTTTGCATGCAGGGTGATCTTTCCCCCTAAAGGAGCAGTCAGTTGAGCAGGGCTTGGAAGGTTTAAGGTTAAGTCATTGTGACAGTTTACCATAGGGGGGTGTCTTACTACTTCCAGCTTTGGAAGTGGAAGCACCCCACTGCTTAGGCCTGTGAGTACCTTGAGACTGTAGCCTAGGCGGTCTGCTGTTCCTGGGTTTGGAATGAGAATGCCTGGGAGAGACAGGAAAGGACCAATTCTTAGAAGGCCAATGCCTACTAAATCTGGGAGGCTGTACTTGCAAGAAATATTTAACAGTTTGCATAGATTTGGCTTTTTCCTCCATCTTTTTAAGTACTTCTTCTGCTTTGTTGCCAAACAGGCAGTCTTGGTTTAAGGCAGCATCCAGCAATTTAGCTTTAACATGATCTGGCAAAGTTTGCTTCTTAAGCCAAGCATGCCTTCTAAGAACAGACCCAGTGACAGCAGCCCTACAAGATGCCTCTAAGGAGTCAAAACCACACTGCAAAGTATGTTTACCAACTTATTCAGCAGAATGCATTAAATCCTGTAATTCTTTATTTTCAGTACAGTCTGGAATCAACATTGGTTTCTGTTTAAGTAATCCAATAATATGCTGCTGATACTTTAATATATGAAACTGGCAGTTTAAGGCCCTAATGGCCAAAGTAGCAGAAGTGTATACCTTCTTACCTCATCTTTCCATGGCCCTGGAATCTCTATCAGGGAGGGTAGGGTTTTTGGCAGTAGCAGCCTTAATGCCTTTGTGTCCCTGTGAAATGGTCTCTGGGTCCGCAGTAGGATTCTTAAAGAAGAACTTGTGAGAGTCAGGTACTCTGTAGTACCTCTCAGGTTTCCTGGGAGCTGGAGGTAAAGTGTCTGGGGCCAGGCTAGATTCCAAGAAGGCATCATCTACAGTGTCCAGTACATGAGCGATAGCTAAAGGCCTGTGTTGAGGTAGGAGTAAGAATTCCCTAAGCCTCTTTTTGGAGTCAGAGTAATCTTGGCTTTCCCAGTGAAAATGCTCCCTAAGAGTGTACAAAGTTTCACCAAAAGAGAAATCTTCTGGAGGGGAAGCAGAGGGAATGGAGTCCTCTGCATCAGAATCCTCATAGGTAGATAAGGGCAAATCCTGGTCATCAAAAGAAACAGAAATTCCAGAATCTTGATCAGAAGAATCAGAAGGAAAATCATTTCTAGGTCTCTTAGAGAGAGAAGGCTGGCTTCCCCTAATTAGAGTAATAAGGTCTTCAGCCATTCTTATAATTTGTTTTTTAGGCATATGAGCCTGACCATGCAGTTTGGATGTTAGTTTTCTAGGTGTGGATCGAGTTTTAGGCCTTGAGGAAGAAGATGGCGTCGGTTTGATATGCAATTCAGTAGGCCTGAATACACCCTCAGAAGCCGGTGCCTGCACAGCGGCTCTGGACCCATCCAAGGTAGAGACATCCACAGGTTCCATAGTCGAAGAAGCATCTCATGGCATACCAGACTCCGAATGGGTCTCAGTAGAGGCCTGTGAATCTGAAGTAGTGGGTATCAGGGGCTGCGAAAGCACCTCATTGAGTACCGGTAAACTGGCAACTTGCTTAATGGAAGCGTTGTCGGCAGTTTTGGACCTATCCGGTCTGTCTCTGTCTTTATCTTTACGTTTTTTTGGAATGTCGGTAGTTGGATGGCTTACCGAAGCCATATCTGGATAATTAAACCAAGTACCGAAATAGTTTGATGCGAAAATGAACCGACGACGAATAGTAAGAGGATTGAATAAGGCACAAAACTGACAGCGAGGGACATCGTGGTCTGGGCCTAAGCAAGGAATGCAGTATGAATGAAAATCTTTATGAGGTATTTGCTTTCCACAAGTAATACAATTGTTAACTTTTACTGACATCGGTTTAGAGCAAGAAAAAGGATCCCCAACGAGGTAATTAGCTTTTTTGAAGACTTTGGTTCTGAAACCCGAAAATGAAAATTTCAGGAGTCGGCCAACCCGCACTTGCGAACTGCTTCTGCTTCGGGCACCACACGGCCAAGCATGTGTCGGCTGCATGCTTTATACCCCTGAGTACCTGACATCATTGAAGAAGAGACAGCAACCGACGCAGGACCCAAGACTTTGATAATCAGGCTGGCTGAGGGCTACCTGAAAACAGATAACCCAAATGTAATGACTGCAACAGTGAAACACGAAGAACATCTGCATGCAGTAAACAAGTGGCCTGAACAAGACCATGTAAAGCATAGCACATGCACAGAAATTAAACTGAATTTCTTACTTCTCCTAATTGTGTAGTCTTTGCAAGTTTAAAGTTAATACGGTGAAAAAATATCAAGATGAATGACTTGATTTGGGAAATATAATTTATTATGTTTACAATAGAGCTAACCACTTGGTGGTGTAAATATTGGCTCTAGGTGATTTGGTCCCATTGAGTAATGCTCATGGGACAACCCAACCCCAAGAGAAAATGTGAAAGGGGTGATGAGGATGAAGACAGCTTACTATGTTTATTTTACACTGTATGTGTTAAACAGAACACCAGAAGAACTATTTTTTAATTATGAGTTTAGGGATCTAATAAGTTATTACATATCATGGTTGGAAAGGGGCCACACTTAAAATATTTATGAGTGCGACATATTTTCTCAATATAAATATACTGACACATACTAGAGGTCTGGAACACAGTCCTTGACAGCCTGGAATAATATACAATAACAGTGGAAACAAATACTTAGCAGGATACATATTTGAATGTAACTTTCTGAACTAGATAAAATAGGTGAAAATTTGGCTAAGTATCAGTTTAGAAAAGTCTTAACTAAAAATTATTTACCTGTATAAACTTGTTCCCTCCAGACACCCTTTGTTTCGCACACATAGGTGACTTTGCCTCCTACAGCAGTTATGGGGTTGTTGTACCTAAGGATACCTCTCCCCAGAGTTACTCTCTTCCATTCACTGAATTTCTGACTATATGACAAGTCAAGAATTTGGCTGGAATGCATTTACAAAGTATACTGCATACAGACATGAAACGGTTATGAAAACATGCAGAATAAATTACTGTTCAATGAAAGCAGGTAGTGTGTGCCATCTGCCATGAAAGTCTGAGCAGAAAACAGTAGAATATCAAATGCTAAGTCATTGAATGAGCATGAAAGTGTATGTTCTGTATGTGATACATTTAACAAAATAAAGGCAGTAGTGGGATTCCAACATTAGTGAGTCAGAGTGCTGAATGTGATTAAGAAAACTTGGGCAGAGATTAAAACATTTCTCCTAGACATAACGTGAAGCAAAGGCAGGAGCTACTTGTACATTACAGCAATCTGAGCCTTTCTTAGAAGGCCTTGTTTGGAATGGAGTCACAGATATTAGATGACAATTCATTCCGGTAGATAGAAAATAGTGATGCTGAACAGTGTACATCAGAAGTTTTTCACACACAAAATGTTTAATAATTAGCAAACATCATAGTTGCATCACTCAGCCAAATACACATTTTGCAGATACGTGGTGGAACTTGAACACATGCAATATGGCATAATACTTCATTAATGAAAATAATACTTCAGTAACATACCCATGTGACAGGCATGTATAAGATAAAACAAAAATAAAAGTAGCAAAGGCACATATATCAAATTATGTTCTGTTAGCCCAAGTCATGTATATTGTATAGTATTCATCATTTCATACTTTGTACCTAATGTATCTTCTTCAGACGAAATCTGACAGTCTTAATTCAATTTAATTTGACCTGAGGGTGGGAAGAAAACCCTCTCCAAAAAACAAGTATGCATAATTCCCCAATATACTAAAATCCTTCTAGGAGGAGATATATACCCTAATCCTGGCCACACACTTTTCTAACCCAAGAACAGCCAATCCCCAGCCCCAGTGATCTCATTTTTGCTGCAATAAATGTTAGAATCATAAGAAATAAAACTGTTAACTACATATCTGGATTACCCAGCATAAGTCTGATGTTGTCACTGTAACTGAAACTTGGCTTAAACCCAGCATAAATGACTCTGACGTTATTATCATTTGTAATGACAGTATAAAGACGAAACGTGGTGGTATTGCTTTAATATTTCCCAGCACCTACCATGTTTCTCCTTACAGCAAATCAATACTAAAATTCAGTTCAGTAGATCTTCTTATTGCTTTCCTCAAAATAACAATTATAAACAAATACGTATTACTGTCCTTTACATCCCTATAGCTATACTGGAAAATATTCTACACTGGATATCCATAACATTTCCACAAGAAAAAATACTACTAGCTAGGGTTAGGTACTAGAGGAACCCGCAGTAGTGGGGGCCCCCCAATTATCTCCCCATGAATGAGGGCCACCATGCAGCAGCCACAGGGTTCTCCATCTCCTCTTTTTGTTCAACTCATAAAAATAAATAAATAAATAAGTGGTACAGCATACTTACAAAATTCACATCCACGGCATTCTGTTATTGTCTGTATATTCCTCATCACCTTGCTATTGCAAACTTTTTTCTGTTTTTTTTTTTTTAATTTGTCAGTAAGCTGCTCTCAATCAGATCAGCTTCAGTAAAGCAAGGGATCTGATTGCCTGCAGCACCCAGGCAAGCAACTTGTTGTTTTTTTTTTCTTCTTCTTTTTTAACTGTTTAAAAATTCATCCTTTATTTCCATTGTGCAGACAGAAAGGTTTAAACACACATGCAGTCTGTTTACAGTTAATTTATAAAGTGTTCTGTATGTGACAAAGCTGGGACTTTAAAGTTTGGGACATTACAGGTCAGTGCATTTCTAGGGACCTGCAAACATGTTGGTTTTGAGCAGAAACTAATCACCATGAAAGGATTAGTACTACTACTACATCATCTTGGTGGTAGGTAGGTTATACTGCCAGTTTGTTAAAGACTTAACTTCTCCATCACAGTCACAACTGAGAGAGAGAATTGGATTACTAAATGTTTTAAATCTGTATCTGCAGACCATTGGGATCATAGACAGCAGAAACATCCAATCAGCTGCCATATCCACTTTTTTTTGCTGGATATCACTAATTTCATATCACTGTTTGTTTTGACTGTTTTTTTCTGAATGGTCCCAAATATTTGTTAGGTTATTAAGGGTCCTGGATGTTTATGATTGGAGAAACCCAGTCATTTTTTATAGTATATGGAGCTTTAGCTCTGCTGAAATCTTGGAAAGTGAGAGGATGACTGAGGAATGGAGAAAACATGTTTTGGTACCGATTTTTAAGAATAAGGGTGATGTGCAGAGCTGTAGTAACTGCAGAGGGATTACACTGATCAGTCACAGCATGAAGTTATGGGAAAGAGTAGTGGAAGCTAGGTTAAGAAGGGAGGTAATGATTAGTGATCAGCAGTATGGTTTCATGCCTGGAAAGAGCACTACAGATGCAATGTTTGCTCTGAGAGTGTTGATGGAGAAGTACAGAGAAGGTCAGAAGGAGTTGCATTGTGTCTCTGTGGACGTAGAGAAAGCATATGACAGGGTGCCTAGAGAGGAGTTGTGGTATTGTATGAGGAAGTTGGGAGTGTCAGAGAAGTATGTAAGAGTGGTACAGGATATGTACGAGGGTAGTGTGACAGCAGTGAGGTCTGCGGTGAGAGTGACGGATGCGTTTAAGGTGGAGGTGGGATTACATTAAGGATCAGCTCTGAGTCCTTTCTTATTTGCAATGGTGATGGACAGGTTGACAGATGAGATCAGACAGGAGTCCCCGTGGACTATGATGTTTGCAAATGACATTGTGATCTGTAGTGAGAGTAGGAAACAGGTGGAGGAGACCCTGGAGAGATGGAGATATACTCTAGAGAGAAGAGGAATGAAGATCAGCAGGACTAAGACAGAATATATGTGTGTGAATGAGAGGGAGGATAGAGGAATGGTGGGGATGCAAGGAGTAGAGGTGGCGAAGTTGGATACTACAGAATTTTTCTTTCTCATCCATTGCACGCCCAACTTGTGGAGCATATGCAATAACAACATACATCATTACAACATCAGTTTCTAGCTTCATAAACATCACTCTATCCAACACTCTTTTCACCTCCAAAACACTCTTAGCATACTGTTCCTTCAGAATAACTCCTACGCCATTCTCCTCCCATCCACACCATGATAAAAAATTTGAACCCACCTCCCAATCTATATGACCAGGTATCTCACACATCCAGTTAAAGAGCATATTTATAAAATAACACACAACTTTTCCATGTTTAACCCAGAAATGTTCATTATTACACTAACATCTATTAACGGGAACTTCCTAAAAATCCTCCCCTTAGATGATGTTGTAAATGAAGTCAATGCAACTCTTCTAAATATCCTAAATAGCCTTACACCTCCTGGAAGGAAGAGACTAAAAACAAATAATGCATTCTGGCTATCTAAAAAGAAGAGAATGCTAATTCAGGATAGAGAAAAAGTACATAAAAATGGCAAATATATAAAACACTTTACTATCTTGAAAACTTCTGAATGCTTCGCAATCATACTAAAGAGCAAATAAATGAAGACAAAGAAACTACACTATAATACCTTTCAGAATAATACTAAACACAACCCTAAACATTTTGGGCATCCATTAAAGAAATCTTACATCCCAGCCAAAAATTCAACCCAAACCCCTCTCTTGATAACTCACCACTTGAAACTGCAATACAGTTCAACTTTTATTTTACAGATAGTACAGTATCTCTAACCAAGGATTCCTCAACATCTAATCCCAACCCTGTCCAACAGCCATATATCATCACATTCTCTTTCACATTCAAACCTATGCCCACATCCTATGTAAAACTACTCTTAAACACTTAAACTCTGCTTTTCTTCAGCTGATGAACTTCCAATCAAGCACCTAAAAACAGCAGCCAATAGCATTGCATATCCCATTTCAGTCCTTATAAATAGGTCAATCCAGGAACCCCATGTTCCTTCTCAATGAGAAAAGTCAGACATTATCTCTCTTTACAAAGGAGGAAATTCAACAGACGTTAATAACTTTGGACTTAGAGCACTATTATCTGCCCTTGCCAAAATACTTGAAAAATGTACTCAAAAACAATTGCTAGACTATCTCCTGTAGGAAGAACTGCTATCCCATACACAACATGACTTCCATCCTTCCCATAGTACTAGCACTGCCCTTCTAACCTATATGGATGCTGTCAATAAAGCTAGAGATAATGGCAAAATAGTCTCTTCCTTATTTCTAGACCTGTCTAAAGCCTTCGACACAGTTTCAAATGTTTTTACTAAGTCTCTCTCAGCCCACACTTCTGTGGTTCAATAGCTACCTTTCCAACAGTTATCAGTCAGTAAATGGCACTCCCTGCTCTCTCCTTACCTCCCAGTCATCACCGGTGTAACAAAAAGCTCTATCTTTGGTCCCCTCTTTACATTTTCACCAACACCCTCTATACTTCGTACAACAGGCTACCCTATTACAATACACAGATGATTCTACTCTCATTTGCCTATCTGTCAACATGGCACACCTACAAAAAGTTACTCAGGAAGTTTAACAGCCACTAAAATACGGCTTCATAACTCACAACTCATGCTTAACCCAAAAAAGACCAAACTACTACTTTTTTTCCCAAATCTCTCTCTTATGAAAAACAAAATTTAAAGTCCTCTCTCTTGATAATACAACCATTGTAAGTCACTTCTCATAGCAAATTATTAGGGCTGATAGTGGATGCTAATCTTGCATTTGACCTGCATGGATGATAATCTTACATTCAACCTGCATATGCAAAATTACATAAGAAAAACTCATTAAAAACTAGGGATGCTTTACAGAGCCAAAAACTTTCCCACCGATGGAACTACAACTACACTTGCCACCACTTATCTCCTCACCAGTCTTCATTATGGCGCTCCCATCCTCATTAACCTACAGGCTGCACAAAAATGAAAATTTGAAAGATACTATAACAAAGTGGGAAATTTGCAGCAAATACCCCTATTAGAACCCATCACTGTATTGCACTAAAGACCCTAAATTGGTTAGAACTTCCTCGTCAGCTAACATATACAGAGCTTCTTACCACCTATAAAATTATCCAGCATCCATCTGCCTAACCAGCACTAAAAAAACATTCTACACAACAATGTTGAAAGATTGAAAGATTGTGATCCAGTGACTAAAAACTCCTGCCTGTCTACAAACCTATCAAATCTGCTGGGCATTGTCTGTACTTGCGCAAGGTTACTAAGGCCCGGAGCTCTTACCTGTATCAATCAGGTCAATACCCTCCCTTCCATCTTTCAAAACTACTCTGAAAGACTTCCTATCTAAACTCTGGCTCTGTTCTTGCCCAAAGCCAGGATAAATTATATTCCTAAATGTGAACAAGTATCTTTCCATTCCTTATTAACTCCTTACTCTCCCTTCTTCCCTTACTTCCTTACTTCTATCAAATTCTCTTCCCTGACTTTCTCTCTAAATATGCCATGAGCCTGTTTTTCTCTCACTTCATATTGCAATTCCTGTTTGTATTAGACTAACTTACCTTTAATTTCTCTACAAACTGTCTAAAATTTCTCTCAATATTAAATGAATGTCATATAACTTGTATTGATTCTTAACCAATGTTTTATATTGTGTATAATTTGTTATAATTATTTGAACTGCAGATATTTTTGTTTTATTTTTGAAGATTGTAAAATTATTGTTCTCAAAATGTTTTGTAATAATCTAGAGCTTTTCTCCCCAGGCAGCCACTGAAAGTGGGGTTCTAGCGAGTTGGACTTTCCCGGTAATCAAATGTCAATTAATAAATAAATAAATTAATAAATTTAACTCAGTATTTATATCAGCCTGGTTTAAAACAAAGATAATCTGGATCAGTCTAAAGCATGTAATCATTACTAACTTTGTCAGTGGATTACTTTACTGTCTGGGAAAAATGTTTAATGCTACTGTCAGTGTACATGTATGCCACATGCATTTGCATTAGCAGAGATCAGAGCAGGACAGTTTATATCAATTTCTGTTAAAATAACAGAATCAGCAATTTGGTTTACATGTCACGGAGCTACTGACTCTGCCCATCTGTTCCACAGGTGCCTATTAGCAGATTGTAGTGCTCCTCAGCTATTATGGCCTACATCAGATATTTTAGTCTTAAAAGCCCCTTGCAGATGAACTTGCATTACTTTTAGTATATAGGTAGTATAATAGAGCAAACACTTTTGTCACGCTTGCTCAGTTGAAAGAATCATGTTGTTGTTGTTGTTGTGTCTTTTGGCTTATCCCGGTTAGGGGTCGCCACAGCGGAACTCCGGTCCGCTAATGTTTGGTAGTGGATTTTTACGTGCCGAGTTACCAGCCCTGACGCACAACCTTCAACGAAGGCACGCCCATTCACGTATACCTTCACACAGAAGACGCTCTAGCTGAGAATGGAATGGGACAACGTCTTGCTGTGAGGCGACAATGCTACCGCAGCACCACTACCACAGGTTAGTTGAAAGAACCATGTGTGTTGTCATAATGATACCTGCAATAACAGGTTTAGTGACTTGATGTGGTGCAGCAATCTACAGACAGAGATTACAGTAATGTGATATTGCAAAGAGAATGTCAACTAGTGGGCTGTCATGAAATAATAGCACCTGCTAGTAACACTGATTATGTTATGACTTTTTTTTTCAGAGTGCCCAAGGTATACATTCATTTACCATTATGTAATTCTTTCTGACTTCATTACAATTCTAGATGAGGTGAATATGATCAGCTTTATCTCCAGAATAATTCCAGCATGTGTTTTTATTCATCAGTCATTGTTTATGATGCCACCCTATACCTTATTTTGGGATTTGAGAAAGCTTGCTAATGGGGACTATCTCTTGTCTTGCACATAACTGAAACAATGTAACCATTTACTGTTTGCAATAACTTTACCCAGCTTAATATTCTGTTTATTGTACAGGTCATCTATAAGTGTTTTGGGGTCATCCAGGATATTATGAAGTTTTTGCTTTGCATTGATGGACGCTAGTCTGTATGGCTCAAATATCTGCATTAGATAGAAAATTATTTTTTTTATTCAACTTTAAAGATGTCGATAACATGATCTTAATTGAATTTATTGCCATCAAATGTTTGAAAGAGATGGAAAAGTTTTTTTCCCAAGTGCATAAATGTACATAATGTGTGTATATTCCCACATAACTTTAATGTGGAGAACCCCTGTTGAGATCCAGTTTTTCCATCACATAATTTTGTCATCAAGTAGTAATTTATGGTTATTCCATAGAAACTGAAGCATGGTCAGAACAGATTATGTATTATATAAATCTGCAAGTCTTATCTATTATATAAATCTGCAAGTCTACAGTTCTGAAATGCCATCAGAGCTATAAACTGAAACAAAATGTTCCAAGTCCACTTTTCAAATAAGCCTCCTACTGAAATTTAACAGACCAATCAAGACAACATTACTAGCACCAAGCACTCTCCTAAGGACTCTTCCTTATTATATAATGATCATACCAAAGTTCCTTCCCTGGATGCCATATTTTGTATGAAGGAATTTTTTTACCAGATTTTTACTTGGACTGATCTAATTTAGACCTCCCATATCAATCAAATAAATAGATTGTTTATGGGCTCTTGCTTCATTTGAAAACACATTAGTGCCACTAATCCATAACCAGATATATTAGCAAAAAACATCCATTTTAATAGGTATGAATAATTTCCCATGATGATTAATTAGGGGGATTTCACAATTCCATAGGAAATCAGAAATACATTTCTGGATTATTTTAGTATAGGATGAAAGTATGGTGTGTGGTGGATGCTGTAGGAAAAAAAGAACTTTAGTGGGTACATATACAGCTTAGTTATCCAAATTTTGGTGAGAAAAATAAGGTAGTTTTTTTTTTTTTTATAGATACCGGTCTTAAGTTGTTCTAAAAGAGGGGTAAAATTTAAGTCTCCAGTCTTCTTCACTGGGAGAAACATCTTAATACTAAGGTAGATGATTTCATTAAACTCTAGAATTGGATGACTGATTGAATTCATACCTTTTATTGGAGTTACATTTGTCAGAAGGAACCACATTTTATTGCATACTTTAAGCCTTGTAGCCTAGAAAACTCCTACAAGGCTAGCAATATTTCATTTGTCTAAGCTCTGGGGTTGTTTAACCAAACCATGCAGTCATCTGTAAACCAAGTAGTGATGTGCTGGTACTACCTTTCAATGTATATGCTATTTCTTTGGAACCTGTATTAAAGATATTTATTCAGAACCAAAGCTGCAAAGATGAGCAACAGGGCAGAAACAGGCACTCCTGTCAGGTATTGCAGTTTAGTAATGTATGCGAACATAAGATTCCATTACTAAATACTTGAGCAGATGGGTTAGCATGGAGCATTTTTTTTTGCATCCCAACAGTACTGAGCCCAGTGCCTCCTCTACTTGCACCCAATCATCCCATTAGTTCCACGATGGCAGGAGTCAGGGATTCCTTGGCAGGTAAACGCCCTATGGCCTCTTCATTCCTGTACAGGAATCTTTCATGAGCTCACTGACTCATTGCTCGAGTCAGGTGGTAGGAAGCAGGACAGCTTTGCTGGCCCTGCAGAGTAGCCAACACTGTCACCCAGTAGAGCATCCACCTCCCCTCTGGTGGCTCTTCCAAGATCCACTATATCTTCCTTCCACGGGTTCCCATTGGCTCACAGCATTGTAGGCTCAATAGATTTGAGCTCCATTAGGCTGAAACTTATTGATCTTGGAGGTAACGGAGAAGGGAATAACCAAACCTCAGAAGCAATAAAGGTCAGTAAATTTCTTCTAGAATTTACAGAGTGTGATAATTTTGATAGCTTTATTCATATATTTGAAAGAGTTTTTAAACAGCATAATATTGACCAAGTGCTCTGGGTATGGTTCCTGACCCCCTTACTCGATGGTAAAGCTATAACTGCTGTTTCTAAATTGTCTGATATTGATTGTTTAAACTATGATAAAGTAAAGAAATGTTTACTTGAATGTTTTAAGTTAACACCTGAAGCTTACTGAAAAACGTTTTGTGAGCATACACACAAGGCAGGTAAAAGTGTGTGTGATTATGTAGCTGAATTAAGCACTTATTTTCATAGGTGGGTGAGTGAGTGTCAGGTCACCACTTTTGAAGGACTGGCAGACCTTGGTGATTGAACACACCCTTAGCACTTTGCCTGAAGACATGAGAATTTGGTTGCAGACCGAGAGTGTAACTATGCAGATGGGTTGGGGAAAAAGGATATTGTAGGACTTGTGAACAGTGCCAAAAAGTTGGTAAAGCAGGGGACAAGGCTAAGGCTCTGTTAATGCCTTTGCCTGTTATCAAAGAGCCATTTCAGAGAGTGGCCCTGGATACTGTAGTATGCCTGAGTACTCCAAGTTCTACAGGAAAGAAATGCATCTCTGGGGTAGTAGACTGTGCTTCCAGATATCCTGAGGTGGAGGCTCTGTCATCTATTGAGACAGAGAAGGTGGCAAATGCTTTATTAGAAATCTTCAGCAGAGTAGGTTTTCCATGGGAAATACTGACTGACAAAGCTGCCATCTTCATGTCAGACCTGCTGACTTGTCTGTGGAAGTGTTGTGGGGTGAAACATCTAAAGACCAAACTCTACCATCCCCAGACTAATGGTCTTGTAGAGAGGTTAAACTCTACATTGAAGACAATGCTACAGATATTTGCAGACTAACAAGTTAGGGTGGTCTTGGATAGATTAGGTAGGGCAAAATTAAGCATTAAACTTAGTAAGTATCAAGTGGGTATGGCAGAGGTCACTTACTTAGGACACAGAGTGGGAATGGGTAAAATTAGGCCAGAGCCTGTCAAGGTGGAAGGTATTCAAGGGTGGCCAGTTCCTTTTGCTAAAAAACAAATGAGAACATTTCTACAAACAGCGGTTTACTATAGGAAATTTGTGCCCAATTACAGTACCACAGCTGCACCCGTTACTGACCTAACTAGGAAGAATAAACTGGATAAGGAAGTCTGGACCACAGATTGTGAACAAGCATTCCAAAAACTTAAAGAGATTTTGGGAGGACCCCCCTGTGTTAGCCAGCCCAGATTACAATAAAGAATTTATTGTACAGGTAGATGCTTCAACTTATGGGGTGGGGCTGTACTTAGCCAAATTTCTGCAGAAGGAATGGAGCACTCAGTGGTATATCTGAGCCATAGACTCCAACCTAGAGAAGAGTGGTATGCAGTGGTATGCAGCCGTGGTGAAAGAGTGTTTGGCCATAGTGTTGGTATTGCAATAATTGCAGCCCCATCTTTATGGGAAAAAATTCCCTATAGTCACAGAACATAACCCTTTAACATGGCTTAATAGGGTCAGTAATCAAAATGCCAAGTTACTGAGGTGGATTCTAGGATTGCAAGCATATGATATGACCATACAACATCGCAGTGGAGTTAATAATGCCAATGTGAATGGATTGTCCAAGAGAGGAGTGGGTTAATATTACCAGGTAGACCCATTTTTCTCAAGCGTTGGTTTTCAAGGGTCACTTCAAAAATTGTGCTTGAGTCATAAGGTGGGGAGAAATGTGAAGAAAATGAAAACACTGTCATCTATGTTTGCTTATCTTGCAGGAGATTTGTGTATATTCTCAGATTAACTTATAGTGTATGCCAGCATGTCTAATTATGAAAATGTAAATACGTTTTTTAAAATGTTGAGTATTTCCCTATTTCTACAAGATGTTTAAAGAACGTCAGTGTTTTTATACATTTCTAATTGCACATGTTTGTGAGGGACATTCTAAAGTACAAACTGTGAAGAATCAACTGATCAGTAGGTGATGTCATTAGAATGTTCCTGGTTGCTAGGTGATTTATTTGAATAGATGACTGACAGGAAAAATAACTTTTTCAAACAGCTGATTGTTATTTTTAAAATAAGACAGTTAAGACTGTTAACCTGAAATATAAAAGAGACTGCTGAAGTTAGTTGTCGGCAGTTAGTTAAGAGTTGCAGTCAGTTACAGTACTGTGCAATGGGTACCCTAGAAAAAGGACTCACCAAAAACTGTAAGCCTGCCTTTGCCTTACTGTTATATTTTAGATTAGATTAGGGACAATATTCTCCAGTTAGATTAAGAAAGTTTAGTTATTTAGACAGAGTTTCTCTAAGATGATGGACTTCTATCCTACAGTTTAATTTTATATTTCTGGTGAGTGAATTTTGATGTTTATTTAAAGTTACTGATTTACATTCTTGCAATAATTTTACTTATTGCTAAATGTTTTTCATTAATTTATATTGTAGCTGGAAAATCAGTGTGTTCTTTAGAGATTAGAGAGTGCTTATACCCATATGATACTCCCTAGATCACTCCAAATGCCTGGCTACTTCTGGTCATAGCTATCATTTATTTTGATATATATTTTTTAATAACTGATCACCCTTTGAGGGGCATGTAGAACTGTTTGACTCTGGTGCCAGTGTTTACCATTTGTATTTTTGAGGGGACACAGCTGGAAATCTGTGTCAGGCTTCTCATAAGTGTTTGAGTATTTGAGATTTAAATTTATTTTGAGTGAGTGAGTCAGAGGTCTTAAACTGGAACACATTGCTCTGAAGTACATTTGGGGTAGACAGAGGTATATAGTGCAGTCTCAGAAAATAGACTGTGTTCCTGTTGTGCTCCTGAGGAAAATTGTGGAATTTTACTCTTGTGTGCTCTGTACCCTGGTGTTTTCTGTGATGCTCCCACATCAGCCAGTGTCAGTGATGAGGACTGAGGCCCCTTAATTACTGACTCAGGTTTTAAGTAGGGAACGTCACTTATTGGTGGCAGTCTGGTGTGATATTAGCCAGACATCACAACCTGTTTAATCAGATTGTTATTTAATGAAATGATTTTGAGAAGAGTTCTGCTTTGGGAGAATGTTCCTGGAGTGAAAGGTGGTAATTTAATTTCTGGAGGGTTAAGAAGGAATTGTGACTTATCTACCCAGGATTTGATGAACATAAAGGATTCTTGAGTAATTTCTTGAAGTTTTTTTAAGGTTAAAGGCTGTGCAGATGAGTGTAGGGTCATCTACATATTATACAAGGGTACCATGCTTGGAAGCAGTATGTAGATCTTTTATAAATATGTTAATAAAGAGGGGTCCAAGTATGGAACTTTGTGGTACTCTTACAGTAATGGATAGAAATGATGAGCATTCTTGCTGCCATTTGACTGCTTGGAATCTGTCTTTTAGGTAGCTGTTAAACCAGGAGAGGAAGGAGAGCAAGATACCCAAAGAGGAGATTTTTAGTCATAGTTTATGGTGAGAGACAGTGTTGAATGCTTTGGACAGGTCTAGAAATAAAGACAATCCTAGATTTCTGGTATTTCTGTTTTAATTAATGGTATCAGCAAATGAAGTGGGGCAGTAGCAATGCTATGGTTGGGATGAAAACCATGTTGTCTGGGGGAGAGGATTGTTTATGGTAATGTGTTGATGTAATTGGGAATGGATACACTTTTCTAATATTTCAGATAATGGTGACAGGATGGCTATTGGTCTGAATTTGGAGCAGTCAGCAGAGGGTTCTCTTTTATGAAGATGAAGTATGTATACCTTCTTCCAAAAGGCTGCAAAATGAAATTCTAGAATGGGTCTGTTTATTAGTATAGATACTGCATATGACAGAGTTTCAACTGGAATTTTTAAGAATTCATAAAGAAGGCTGCAGCAGAACTTGTAGTTTTTAGTTTTAGAATATATTTTCTTATGGTGGAGGTAGGGACAGGTTTGAGTGAAAGTGAGCTTCCATGGGGTTTTGTTGGTTGGAAGGTTGGTTTGATGGTGGGGTTGTCTTGAAGGAAGTATTTGTTAAAGTGACTGTTGATGAAGTGTCTTCTCAGGAGGAAGTGGATTGTTTACTTTGGCCTGGATCTAGTAGATTTTGGACCAATGACCAGAATTTATTAGGATTATTTTAGTGTGCCTACTGAAAAAAGTAATGTAGTTATTTTTTGTCAAGTCTTATACTTGGTTTGGTTTTATTTCTTATCTGTTTGTAGTTTAAAAGTTTTCCCTGGGGTTTGTTGGTGTGCCATGCTTTCCAGGCATTGTCTTTAAGCACTATTAGTTGCCTATTGTTTTTAGATATCCATACTTCTAGATTAAGTTTAACTCTTTTTCTCCTAACATGAGCATGTTCATTCAGTACATTGGTAAAGATTGTATTAAATTTGATGGTGGCTTCATCTAAAAGAACATTTTTAACATATTCCAATTATATTGTCTGAGAGGGGAGATGAAACTGGATACATTAGAACTGGATAGGATTCATGTATGTGTGATGCTTTACTGGACTGCATGCAAACCTGTTTGCAAAACTGTGCATGTGGTCACGTAGGTTGTCAGAGAGTGTGCCATTGTTATAGATATTCTTGGGTTTAGTTGGGAAAATCCAGTGTACAGTGGAGGCCTTAGAGAAGGGCTTGTTGTATCTTGTTGGTATATTGATGAGCTGAGAGAAACCATACAGGTTAGTACTGGCAGTGGGGCTATCAGATACAATTTGGGCCCAGTCTATATTCAGGTCCCCAAGGGTGATGGTTTCTTGGCGTATATTTTTAGATGCCTAGGACAATATGTCCTCTGCTGTGCTGATGTTATTGCCAGGGGAATATATAAGGCTATGATACATATGGTCCTATAAGAGTTTATCTTGAGTAAGGCAATAAGAATTTCTGCATTATTGAATGAGGAATGTTTTTTTTTCAGATAAAGGGATATGTTCAGGTCTTTTGGGTATATAATAACCCCCCCCCCTTGGTATTTTGGATAATGCAAAATCTGCTCAAGGATTTCATGTCTTTGACTTCAGGTTTTAGCCACGTTTCTGTGATACCACAGATGTCAAGGTTTGTAATGAGATAAGAAAGCATGCATTTCAGTTATTTTGTTGTAGATGGTTCTATTCCAAGGTTAATGTTTATAAATTTTAAACTTGTTTTACCCAAGTTGCAGGAATGAGTTGTTACATTATTAATGATTGTGTGAGCCATTACGGGAGAGGCTGTTATGACTGGACCTGGGTTAGGGTGAATGCTACTGCATAGTTGCAGACTGGGTTGGGATAGCTGGAATATAGAATGCTACTTGATTTTAAATATGTTCATTGTGACTAAGTTGTGGGTTGGATTAATTACTTTTATATTATTTTTAGCAGCCACGGTGGTGCAGCAGTAGAGTTGTTGCCTCACAGCAAGAGGTTCTGTTCAATTCTTGGCTGGAGTGCCTTCTGTGTGGAGTCTGCATGTCCTCCCCGCGGTCGAGTGGCATTCGAAAGACATGCGTGAATGGGCGTGCCTTTGCTGAAGGTTGGGCATTGGGCTGGTAACTTGGCATCATAAAAATCTACTGCCAGTCATTAGTGGACCGGAGTTCCGCTGTGGCGACCCCTAACCGGGAAAAGCCGAAAAGACAAAAAAATATACTTATTAGTTTTAAAAGATGGATATGAGATAGGTTGTAAAGGTTGTGGGTTATACCAAATTAAATATTGGAGTAATTTCCATTGAGAGCAATGGACTGAGCATTGGACATAAGACTGATTTTGGGAGCTGTATAATAGCTGGTTATGTGTGCAAGAAAGAGAAGAGAAGTGACTTGTAGTACTTTGAATAGCATTCTAATTATTATGTGAGTGTTCAGTTAGTGAAAATGTAAACAGGATACTGATAGAAGGCTGGAAAGGGTTTGACTGGTTCTGGGTTGGGTGAAGTCAGAGGGGTTGTCAAGTTACAATGTAGAATGAATCCAGCTGAGAGAAAGAAAAATGGTAGGAAGAGGTCAGTGGATGTGTGAAGGAGAGGCAGAACTATGAATTGTAAACTACTTTGTGATTGGTGTCAATGTGGTGGGTAGAGATTAGCTTAGAATATGTGTAGAGGATGTGAGGGTGGGTGAGAATTTGGGGTAGGATAGGGTAGGGGACCATAGTGGGCTCAATCAGATACTTCAGTGGAATGCAGTTACTCACCTCACAGATGGTTTTCCACCAAAAACAATCAATGAGATAGAATGTTTATGGGAACAAAGACAAGGTCTTTGAACTCTTAACTATTTGAGGTTGAGCAGCCTCATCCCATTGCCCGCTGTTCAAAGTAGCAGGACATGAAAAGTCCAGCTTTTTGATCGCATTGAATCGCCATGGAAAAGCCACAGTTGCTTCCGGATTTTTCATGGCAGTTCAGTTACATCACCAACCTGGACCTGCAGGCAGAGCTATTCCCTGTTAGGTCCAGGTGTTTTAAATCGTGCAGCAATTGGCTACAATTCGTAAAGGGGGTGAGGACTGGGGCAGGAAGAGTCCTACAAAGATCACAGCTGTAGAGCAGTTTGTTTTTAGTGCTTCTACAGCCCCTAAAGAAAAAGGCTGAGATTTTTTTTCTTCTTCTTCTTCTTCCTAACAGCTGAGCCAGCCAGCCAGCCATCCATTCATTCAGCCAGCCAGCCATCCATTCATCCAACCAGCCAGTCATCTAGCCAGCAATCCAGCCATCCATTCATTCATCTATTCAGCCAGCCATCAATCCATTCAGCCATTAATCCATCTGTCCAGCCATTCATCCATCCAGCTAGCTACTCCTGCCAACCAGCTAGCCCAGTGATGGTGAACCTTTTGGGTTTGGTGTGTCAAAAGCTCCTGGCACAAAGTAATTCAGTGCACTTCACATGAGCAACAAATACAAAAGCAGTGTCGTTGGTAACTCAGGTGTTGGTGATTGCTGTTGTGTCACCCAAAACATTGTGGCATGTGTCACCTTTGACATGTGTGTCATAGGTTCACCATCACTGAGCTAGCCACTCCAGCAGCCAGCCAGCTAGCCAACTAGCCACTCCAGCAGCCAGCCACTCCAGCAGCCAGCTAGCCAGCTAGCTAGCCACTCCAGCAGCCAGCCAGAGAGCTATCCATCCACTCCAGCAGCCAGCCAGCCAGCTAGCTAGCCACTTCAGCAGCCAGCCAGCCAGCTAGCTAGCCACTCCAGCAGCCAGCCAGCTAGCCACTCCAGCAGCAAGCCAGATAGCTAGCCACTCCTGCAACCAGCCAGCTAGTTAGCCACTCTAGCAGTCAGCCAGACAGCTGGCTAGCCACTCCAGCAGCCAACCAGCCAGCTACCCATTCCAGCAGCCAGCCAGCTGTTGTACCCATAACAGCATCTCCTTCACCACAAGCTAAAAAAAGGCAGAAACTGGGAAACGGAACTCTACTAAAGTACAAAACAACAATAAAAAATATATAAAACCAAGTAGAGTTCCTGCAGGACAGAAACAGACTCAAAAAATAAAAACAGCAACACTGTTTAATGCAAGGTTAGAGCTTTCATGGTCAAACACCACTTCATCAGACAAACACTATAACAAAATTCAAGCCTTTTAAACTAAAACAACCAATGAGAAACATCCAATGCAAAACATCTATCAACTGACATCACATTTATATATTAAAGTGCCATTGCAAAGAACTGACACAACATGTGTCAATGTTTCAATGGTCTCTGATGCAAAAATGACTTGATTGAGACCATATCATTAATAAAAGGGGGATTATCAGCTTTAAAAAACAAAATCCATTTCTCCTCACATGCCTCCATCCTATTCCTTATATCTCCCCCTTCAGATCTTCTCCCACAAGTTCCAACACAAAGAATTTAAACTGATGTTGTGCACCATTCAATTCAATGTGCTTAGCTAATGCACTCGTATCATTCTTATTTTTAATGTCCCTTAAATGCTCAAGTATCGGCTCTCTAAGTGAGCGGTTTGTTTGTGCTATATAATAAGCTTCACAACAGCTGCAAAAAACTATAATACACTAAATTTCTGGTGGTGCAATCAGCATAAAAGGGGAAGTCCACACAGTAGTCGAGTACAGGATGTATATAGTGAGTACCCATAAAAACATATTTACATGCAGTACAGCGCCGACAGGTAAAGTCCCTTGTCTCTGAGAAAACACTTGAGTTGTCAGCGCCTTAGTCTTATACCATAATTGCCTTTTAATAGACTTATTATTCTTGAAAGAAAAACTAGGTTTACTAGTCATTGTTTCTCTCAGATCATCATTAGCATAAAGTATATTCCATTTATTTTTTGACAATATCTGAAAACGTATTAACGTCACTAGAAAAAGTCATGGGAAACCTAACCTTGGGCTCATTAACATGCACTGAAGTAGTCTGCGCTAAAACAGGGGTCTCAGAGAAAAAAAGTCTACCTCTCTCACCTCCCTCTCTAAGTACAGACTCTGTACACTCATTAACTTCTCTTGCTTTATATCCCCTATCAACAAAATCTTGTTTAAGCCTATCAAATGCATTAAGCATTTCACCTTCATCATTATGTAGCCTCATCATCCTCAGAAACTGTCCGGTAAGGACATTTTTAGAAACATGATGGGGGTGCATACTATTCCTATGCAGTAATGAATTCTTTCTAACTTCTTTCCTATAAAGCCCAGTCCTAAAGACACCCATTTCTGATCTCTGAATTCTAACATCCAAAAAGACAATCTGTCGTGTGGAATACTAATAGGAAAATTTCAGAAATGAGGTGGTGGTGTGCAGAAAATCAGTAAAACAAAGTATTTCTTCCTCACTTCCTCCCCACAGAAGAAACACATCATCCACAAAGCACTTGTACCAAATGATGGATGAACTAAAAGTATTATTACACAATACCACATCAATTTCCCACTTAGCTAATGCAAGGTTGGTGTAACTATTGGCACAAGCTGTGCCCATCGCTACGCCAACCAAATAATATTCACTTCCGAACATAAAAACATTATTTTCTAGGATGATCTCAATCAAGCTGCACAGAAGATTAACTTTGACATTACAATAATGCTTAACCTGCAACAATAATTCTCTAACATTTTCTATCCCCCCATTCATTGGGGATTACAGTAAACAATGAGCCTATGGCTCTTCTGAATCTTTACTTGCTGTCCCTCTATAAAGATTTTCTAGGAAACTCTTAGCATCCTTTAAAATAGTGGGTTCCTTCTCCACAACAGGGAGTAACATTTTCTCCACATAAATCAAAAGATGTTTGGTTACCCACCCTCTCCCAGAAACAATAGAGCACAAGGGTGGGTCAACCAAACTCTTATGAACCTTCGGAAGTCCATAAATTGTAGGAATAGCAGGAAAATCAACACTAAAATAATTAAACAGATCTTCTGTTATAAATTTGGTTATAAGTAAATAAAACACTAAAACTAGAATCTTCTCTATCAGAGCTTGAACTACATTCTTACTAGTAATCAAAAAGGTGTTCTCATCATAAAGCAAAGCAATCATACTTTTAACATACATATCACTATCCAACAAAACTATTCTTCCACCTTTATCAGCTGGATGGAATTCAACAGTTTTAACACTCCTCAGTCCTGCTAATGCCTCCCACTCTGCTCTACTTAAGTTATAAAAAGCAGGTTTACGTTCTTTTTTAAAACATTCCCTAATCTCACTCTCACACACATTACAAAAATCCTTCACTGATGGATGAAGTTTGGGTATATAGGTACTCATTTTTTTTTAAAAGGTAGCAATCTATAGCCTGAGTCATGAGGAAAACTTACAGAGTCAAATTCCTAGCAAACATTTTCAAGTTAAGCAAAACGTCTTATCATTTTAGATTTTCTCGATGGTACAAATAAAAGTCCTTTATTCAGTACAAACTGTGGTGACAACATGGTAGAGGGCGTGGTCAGTGTCATATTGGCCACACTCCCATGTCCCACTTTGGCCTGCTTAAAAGGTGGCAATCCTAGTTTTAAGTGAAGGTATTTCTTCTTTTGTACTTTTGCAAGGGGAGTGAAATTCAGCTGTAGAAATTCCCTTGGCAGTCATATTGTCTTAATTTTGCAGCAAGAATTGTCAGGCATACCATGTGCTTAGTACACTGGGTGTGAGACAGATTAAAATAATTAGGACTGTTTGGTGGTTGAACTGGGTAGATAAAGTATTATTCATCTATGCTCTGCCACATTAAGCAGTGTTTAGCCAACATAAGTAATACACTGCATTTCACAGTTGTAGATTTGTGCTTTATACCCTTTAAACTGGAAAATAAGGCAACTAACAGTTGATATGTCTATGTAGATTTATGATTACAAAAATGGAGTTTTCCAGATTTTAGAAGGACAGATGGAAAATAAAGCAGCTAACAAATGATGTGTTACTATGCAACTTTGGGTTTAGTTTGATGAAGGTTTCCAGATTTTAGAAGGACAGATAGAAAACATATCTCAGTTAGTTCCAACTCTTTGCTACACAACATATAGCATGTAAAAGTGACATTTAAGCACTTTAAAATACACAGCTTGAATTTTAACAGATATGAAAAAACTAGGCAATGACCCAACTCTTTTTGCAAACAGAACATTCTCATATTATTAACAATTGACTAGACTAGCCAGTAGCTGTGCTGTTTGTTCATAAAGCATAAAATTAGGTATTGTAACTGAACACTGCAGCAGAAGCCAGTAGTGACATGCTAATATATATGCTATAGATTAGCAGTAAAGAAAAAAAACACTTAACTGGGAAACCTGAAACTTACTTGCTGTAACTGTACAGTATATAAAGCAAAACGTTAGGGCTGTCAACTTAATCCTAGAGCAGAGGTCTGCAACCTGTGGCTCTGAAGCCACATGTGTCTCTTCCACCCCTCTGCAGTGGCTCCCTGTAGCTTTGAAAACTAATGGTCACTCTGCCGCATGACACACACACACACATATGCACACACACACACACACACACAGACACACACACACACACACACACACACACACACACACACACACACACACACACACAACAAACACACACATACACACATACAGAGCGATCAAGTGACAGATTTTAAATATTGCTCGTATGAGCTCAGAAGCTTGCTAGAATAACATGGTTTCTGTTACCATGCATTCCACACACACTGAGAGTGATCGAGCGATCCCCTGGCAGCAGCAGCATCTCCTGAAAGGTTTCTGTACCTCTCATACATCTCAAACTCTTACCACAAGTAATCTGGACAGAGCCCAAATAAAAGTGAACAAAGGAACAAAAATAGGGACGGATTTTAAATATTGCTCTTATAAACTTATAAACTTGCTTGGATAACACAGTTTCTGTTAAACACACACACACACACACACACACACACACACACACACACACACACACACACACACACACACACACACACACACACACACAGACACACACAATTACCTCTCAATCGTACAGATTTACTCAGAATGTCCTGATTTTTGCCTCATATTTTTGCTCTGTTTCTCATAAAATTGTGGTTTTCTGGCAAATCTTTGGCAAATCATTGAGGGCTGAAGTCAGAAAATATAGAAAGACATCTGAGTTTCAGAATTCATATACTTCATGAAATTCATGCTAATGCAACACCTGTTATTCTATCAACTTTCTAAGTTTGTAAGAACAATATTTAAAAAGTTTCCCTATATTTGGACCTTTGTCCCCCCATTATTTATGGCTTTGTCCGGATTTCTGAGGTTGAGAGGTAGTTATACACACACACACACACACACACACACACACACACACACACACACACACACACACACACACACACACACACACACACACAATTACCTCTCAATCGTACAGATTTACTCAGAATGTCCTGATTTTTGCCTCATATTTTTCTGTTTCTCATAAAATTGTGGTTTTCTGGCAAATCTTTGGCAAATCATTGAGGGCTGAAGTCAGAAAATATAGAAAGACATCTGAGTTTCAGAATTCATATACTTCATGAAATTCATGCTAATGCAACACCTGTTATTCTATCAACTTTCTAAGTTTGTAAGAACAATATTTAAAAAGTTTCCCTATATTTGGACCTTTGTCCCCCCATTATTTATGGCTTTGTCCGGATTTCTGAGGTTGAGAGGTAGTTATACACACACACACACACACACACACACACACACACACACACACACACACACACACACACACACACACACAGTGATCAAGTAACTCCAATAAGAATCCCAACAAAGGAACAAAAACAGGGATGGATTCTAAATATTGATCTTATAAACTTAGTTATTTTATATATAGTATAATAATTATACATAACTATACATAAAACTTTATATGCTGCGTTATCTTCATTTTTAGGGGCCAAATAGACTTTTGTGGCTCCAGCTGAATTTTATTTGGTGGGAGAGGGCCAAAAATGGCTCTTTTGATAGTGAAGGTTGCAGACCCCTGTCCTAGAGCAAAAAGCCAGTAGAATTCAATTATCCAGAAATGGTTTGGGTAAGCCATCTAACTACCGACATTCTGAAAAAATGCAACAATAAAGACAGAGATAGACCACATAGGTCGAAAGCTGCCGACGACGCTTCTCCTAAGCTAGTCATCAGTTCACTGGTACTCAGTGAGGCACTTTCGCAGCCCCCGATACCTGCTACTTCAGATTCGCAGGACTCTACTGAGACCAATTCGGAGTCTGGTATGCCACAAGATGCTTCTTCTACTGTGGAACCTGTGGATGTCTCTACCTTGGATGGGTCCGGAGCCGCTGTGCAGGCCCTGGCTTCTGAGGGTGTATTCAGGCCTACTGACTTGCATATTAAACCGACACCATCTTCTTCTTCAAGGCCTAAAACTCGATCCATGCCTAGAAAATCAACATCCAGACTGCATGGTCAGGCCCCTATGCCTAAAAAACAAATGATAAGAATGGCTGAAGACCTTATTACTCTAATCAGGGGTAGCCACCCTTCCCCCTACAAGCAGACCTAGGACTGTGTTTCCTTCTGATTCTTCCGATCAGGACTCTGAAATTTCTGTTTTCTCTGATGACCAGGATTTGCCCTTATCTACCTATGAGGATTCTGATGTGGAGGACTCCATTCCCACTACTTCCCCTCCAGAGGATTTCTCTTTTGGTGAAACCTTGCATAGTCCTAGGGAGCATTTTCGCTGGAAAACCAGGATTACTCTGACTCCAAAAAGATGCTTAGGGAATTCTTACTCCTGCCTCAACACAGGCATTTAGCTATCCCTCCTGTTCTGGACATTGTAGATGATGCCTTCTCGGAATCTAGCCTGGCCCCTGATTCTTTACCTCCTGCTCCCAGAAAACCTGATAGGTATTACAGAGTACCTGACTCTCACAAGTTCCTCTTCAAAAATCCTACCGTGGATCCTGATACCTTTTCACAGGGACCCAAGGACATTAAGGCTACTACTGCCAGAAATCCTACTCTCTCTGATAGAGATTCCAGGCCGCTGGATAGGTGGGGTAAGAAGGTATACACTTCTGCAACCTTAGCCATTAGGGCCTTAAACTGCCAGTTTCATGTGTTTAAGTATCAACAGCATATTATTGGATTGCTTAAACAGAAAATTATGTTGATTCCTGACTGTGCTGAAAATAAAGATTTACAGGATTTAATGCATTCTGCTAAACAAGTTGGAAAACTTACTTTGCAATGTGGTTTTGATTCATTAGAGGCATCTTGCAGGGCTGCTGTCACTTGGTCTGTACTTAGAAGGCATGCTTGGCTTAAGGAGCAATCTTTGCCAGATCATATTAAAGCTAAATTACTGGATGCTCCCTTAAGCCAAGACTGCCTGTTTGGCAACAAAGCAGAAGAAGTACTTAAAAAGATGGAGGAAAAAGCTAAATCTATGCAAACTGTTAAAGATTTCCTGCAAGTACAGCCTCCCAGATTTAGTAGGCATTGGCCTCTAAGAATTGGTCCTTTCCTGCCTCTTCCAGGCCTTCTCAGTCCAAACCCAGAACCATCAGAACACCCAGGCTTCAGTCCCAAGGTACTCACAGGCCTAAGCAGTGGGGGGCTCCCACTTCCAAAGCAGGGAGTAGTAAGACTCCTCCCTGTGGTAAACTGTCTCAATGACTTAACTTTAAACCTTCCAAGCCTTGCTCAACTGACTGTTCCTTTAGGCGGAAAGATTGCCCTGCATGCAAAAAATTGGGAACTCATTACCCAGGACAAATGGGTTTTAAATATAGTTTCCCAAGGATACAGATTCCACTTCCACTCCTTACCAACCCCAAACGGTTGGCCAGACCTACCTCCAAATCAGTGGACAGAGGCTCAAAAGCAAGATCTTTCTTTTAAGCATCGAGGCTATTCAACCTATCTCAGGAGAAGAATGGGGACAAGGTTTTTATTCAAGACCTTTCCTGGTACCCAGAAAAGACAATTCCTGGCATCCTGTCCTGGACCTGTCTATCCTAAACACATTTTTGGAAATCCCAAAATTCAAGATGCTAACTCTTCATCAGCTGCTTCCCATGCTAGGCAAAGATGTCTGGTTGGCAACACTGGATTTAAATTAAGCCTACCTGCACATCCCAATAAGGGAATCTTGCAGAAGATACCTACCCTTCAGAGCAGGCTACATGCACTATCAGTTCTCTGCACTGCCCTTTGGCTTATCTACTGCACCCAGGGTATTCACAAAGTACCTAGCTCCAATCATTGCATTTTTGCAGACAAAGAAATATTCAAAAATACCCATACCTGGATGATTGTCTAATTTATGTAGGATATACTATTAAATCATCTGGCATTTGTACACCATAAACAAAAAGAAATCACATCTTGTACCCTGACAACAAATTGTATTCTTGGGAGCAAGCTTGAATACAACCTCCCATATGGCCTACCTCATGCCAGAGAAACAAATTCAATTGAAAGTCTACTTCAAACTACTGGCCACCAAGACCCAGCTATGTGCAAGGAAAGTACTGCAAGCCCTGGGGTTCATGGCTTCTTGCATTCTACTAATTCCATATGCAAGATTGCAAATAAGGAAACTACAGTGGTATCTAAAAAGCCTATGGTGTCAACATTCTCAGGATCTAGAATCACTGATTCCTATCATACCTTGTCTACAGATAGAGTTCCTTTGGTGGGCAGAGGCCTGCCACTAAAACAAGGGTAAAACAAGGGACTGCCATTCACTCTACCCCCTGCCGCCCAAACCCTAACAACAGACGTATCAGACTATGCATAAGGGGCTCACTTGGCAGGGCAGTGCATTCAAGGTAAATGGAACCAAAATCAAATGCACTTGCATATCAATCAAAAAAAAATGTTAGCTGTACAGAATGCTCTGACAGCCTTCAAGGACCACATTCTTCCAGGACAATTATTGGTAAAGATGGACAACACCACTGTTATGTGGTACATAAACAAACAGGGGGGAACCCACTCATACCCTCTCTGCAGACTAGCCATGGCTCTGTGGAACACAGCCTTGAGCTACCAAGTGCACCTACAGGCTCATTTCCTGCAGGAAAGCTAAATACACTGGCAGATGACCTAAGCAGAAATCTCATGGACCCACAAAAGTGGAAACTGGAACCAAAGATATTCAACATGTTGAGAAACAAATGGGGGAGCCCAGAGATAGACCTGTTTGCCTCCGCCCCAGAACTATCAATTGGACAAATTCTGCACAAGGACTCCCCACAAACAAGCTTGGAAAGTGGATGCCCTGTCCTTCACCTGGAAAAAACTATCAGTTTATGCCTTTCCCCCTCTGCCTCTCCTCTCCAAGGTACTACTAAAGATCAACCAGGACAAACCAAGGACAATACTGATTGCACCAGACTGGCCATGCCAACACTGGAACCCCGTCTTGGGCAGTGTGTCACTCTGGCACCATGGCACCTGCATCAGACCCCTGCCCTGCTGTCCCAGCAGGGGGGCAGATTCTGCACCCACAACTTCAAACCCTGTACCTGGCAGCCTGGCTAATTACCTAATCTCTCCATTATCATCCCTCAGTAAGCAAGTGATGGATGTCATCCTGGAGACAAGGAGGCCTATGCTAAAAAATGGAAAAGATTCTGTTTCTGGAGCCAAACTCAGGGGATGGGCACAGCAGCATCCAATTTACCCCATATTCTTCAATACTTAACTGAGATGCTTCACAAGGGCCTTTCCTTTTCTCCATCAAAATTCATGCCTCAGCCATTTCAGCTCATTACAATACAGAACCACCCCTCTTCTCTCATCCACTGCTGAAGCAATTCCTCAGAGGGGCCAAAAACTTAAGACCACCCAGGAGAGCCCCTACTCCAGCCTGGGACCTTAACTTTGTATTGGAAAAGCTCACTCTACCTCCCTTTGAGCCAGCTGCAAATGCAGAGTTGAAATTCCTTTCTTGGAAAACAGCCTTTCTTCTAGCCATCACTTCAGCAAGAAGGGTGTCTGAATTACAGGCCCTCATGGCAGTGGAACCTTTCATCATCTTTCATGCTGACAGGGTGTCCATTAGGACCAATCCCTCCTTCATGCCGAAGGTGGTATCCAGTGTGGCTCTTAATCAGTCCATTCATTTGCCAATGTTCTTTTCTAATCCACAGAACAAAGGGGAATGTATACTGCACTCCTTGGACATGCACAGACAACTTAGATTTTACTTGGAGAGGACTAAGCCTCTCAGGAAATCTGAACAGCTGCTGGTTGCATTTGCTGTAGGGGCAGAGGGGAAGGCCATTTCAAGGCAAACCATTTCTAAGTGGATAGGCCATTGCATTTATTTCTGCTATAAGCATCATGGAAAACCTACCACATTCAACCAGGGCTGGATCTACCTCTACAGCCTTTCTCAGAGGAGTCCCTACCAGTGACATCCTAGAAGCTGCTACCTGGAGTTCTGTACATACCTTCACCAAACATTACCACTTGCCAATTTTTTTCTAAATCCAGAGCTGTATTTGCCACTGCAGTCTTGCAGGGCCTTATAGCTGGTCCTAATGCTATCTAATTACCTCCTCCCATCCTTAGCTTTGGTAATCTACCCAAATGTGATGACTGCAACAGTGAAACATGAAGAACATAGTACAGTTGTGTACACTTACCATAAATGTAGATGTTCGAGTGTATTCACTGTTGCAGTCCTGGTTACCCTCCCTCCAGCCCCCTGACTTCTAT
>NC_056731.1:1582325587-1582428087 GCF_019279795.1 Protopterus annectens | reverse complement strand
CTGCAGTAGAATCCACCATCGTGGAAAGAGATCTGGTGTCATGCTTCCTTAGTTTCATGAAGGTTGCTAATGGCATGGGACTCTCCAATCAGATCATGTTCATTGAGGACTACCTATAAGTGGAGATGGGACATTGATGATTCCCATAATTGTTCATTGTGTGCTTATCAAAATATGAATGAAACAGACCAAGTATTGCATACTATGGCATCATGGACCAAAATATTTGAACTGCAATTAAGAATTAGATGAAGCTGGAGTAAATTCTTACAACAGAAAAATTTATTTTAGTTACCATCTCAAGACAAGCAACCCAAACCCCTTCCCCCATATGACCATATAACTAGCTGCAAATAAGGAGGGTAATTCTAAGGTATATCCAACATGAGGTTGTACAACCCTCAAAGGGACACCATATCTCTATTCATGTCATTAGAGTAGTGTGGATAGGTCCTGTAGACTTTTCAACTGCAGATGGCATCAGGTAAAGTTTCATGCCAGGACTTCAGTGAGGAATCAGTCACCTTTGGTGCAATTTCAGGTGTAGTAAATTCCACCTCAACCACTATATCACTCTTATCTTCTGTCTCCAGGTTCATAAGTGGCTCAGATCTGTCTGATTGTTTAGCATTGAAGATCTGTATGAGCATATAGTGCTTGTACAGTGTATGACTTGGATATGGTTTATCCTCTTCATCTTCCCTTGTTCTGTAATGGCAGCTTGTTAGGGAAAGCACAGATTGCTTGATCTGTTTTCTTTATTGATTATTTGTATCAGGTTGGTACTTCCACTGCCTTCACATAAGTAATGGGGCTCCCAGATCACTAAGATTTTATGAAATGTTCAACCTCTTTTGAAGAGCAGAGCAAGATTTGTGTGTTTCCTTTGGCTATTCAGTGGGTTGCAGACAAACATAAGTTAATGGAACCTCTGAAGTTTTTGCAGCTCCTCAGTTAAGAAACCATCTGCTTCTTTTTAGTATATAGAGAAGCACAGCAATCTGGTGTAATCTTTACTTGGTGGCCAACAATTTTAGGGTTAGTATCCAATTCCTTTGCTTTTTTTACAATATGTCTCTGTCATTATAAGAAATGCACTTCAAAATGATATGCTTTTAAAGATTGTCTTGTCTATATTTTGGAGTAATGAGGTGAGATCTCTTGACCAATGTTTTTTTTTTTTTTTATCCCCTTAATGAATGACCAGGTTCTGTGGTTGCCCAATGATGCTAAGGCCATTGCAGCAAGCACTAGCTTCTGTGTCCTCTTATTTATATTGCAGTCTCAGAGTATAGCTGGGAATACTGTAAATGCCTTGAATGCATAGCCAAGATGGCTTTCTCTTTGATCAGGTCAGCCTATTGTTCTGGTAGGACTGAGATGATGTCTTGGAGCTGTGTGTTATGGCTAAGCACAACTGTTTTAACTTGTTGGAGATACAAAACAGTAGATTTTAAAATATCCAAAAAGTGATTCTAGAATGGAACCAATCATTTTTAGCTCTTCTCTGCAAACTGACATGTCCTTCACCATCCTGATTGTAGTTGTGTTTGCAGAAATGAAAAAAAAAGTGAAAAGAATATTAATAAATTACCCTTAACCCCAGTCTAGGTCTTGTAAAATAAAAGAAGGGATTTTTCATTAAAACTTCAGGTATCAGCATACATTAAATATAAAGGTACTTTTAGGCAGTACTTACTAATAGGAACCACAAACAGAGAGCATCTTGATCAGAGCTCCTTCTCCATGTGCATTCTCTTGCATGCCCCACAAAGAGTTCCGATTTTGCAATGTGGCTGAAACTTTCAAAATTAGACATTTGATTGCATTTGCAACACAGGGTACAATATATTTAGTGGAACATACTTGCAGCCATTTGTTTAAATCTTCCTCCAGACTCCCTCCTGATCCCTTACAGTTTCAGGCTGTTCTTCCTGACTTTCAGGCTCACCTACCCCCAAATCCTCTGATGACTCCGTTTCGGGTACCCCAGACTTGCCCCTTCACTAGGTGGCCCCCCAACTCATTGGGAAGATGACCTCAATAATACTAATAGTTTAGTAAAACAACAAAAAGCCAGTATATCCAAATTATTTTTCGAAGAAACTCTAGTGCTTTAGCAAACAGCTGCCTCCTTGGAGTGCTAGAGTTTCTTCAATAAGTAATTTGGATATACTTGTCTTTTGCTGTTTTACTTAGTGGTTTTCCTCTTTTGTAGTTTTGTATACTAATAGTTTAGGTCTGGGGAGTGAGGGATCTGATGAGGAATGATGATTGAGGAATCTGGGAGTTGTCATTCCCATGGCGGCTAGCCAATGTCCCTAGATGTGGAGATGGCTAGTGCAATGGCATCAAAACGTCATCACTGCCCCTTTTGTTGGCTTGGAATGCCTGCAAAACACCTGTTCTTCACCAGAAGTTGCACAGGGTTTGGGTTTCCCCTTTCCCTGGGATAGGAGAGCTGGCTTTTGGCTATTTCATACTATCTCCAACCAGCCCTACTGGTGACACAAGTCCATTCCTGAATTAGGATCAGCAGTGGCACAGATGGATGTCTTGCCTTTGTGATATTGTGCTGGCTACACGTGTGGACATTTTTAGAGTGGGAAAAACATCCTGTGTTCACAAAACCAGATTGTAAAACATAATTATCATTAAAGGAAAAAGTATTTAATGCATTTGAAATGTATATTAACAAACATTTCAAGGCAGCTTTTATTTTATCAAAAGACAAAAGAGACTCTGGAGCAACAGCTGAGTGTGAAGCAGCTTGGAAGAAAATTAGCACTTCCAAATAAGAAGTTAGTGTTGTCCCAGAAGACAGTGGACTTTCACTTGCAGATGTGGGAGGGGCAGCTATATCAGGTGGAGAATGTGAAGTATCTTCTGGTCTTGCTGATAAATGAAGGTAGATGGATGGGTGTACTGGCCATCAAATGGGTGTAGTGTCAGAAGGGTGTATGCTTTATACTGGACTCTGAGTGGTGAAGTCACAGCTGAGTTATAGAACAAAGCTCTCTATTTTCTAGTAACTTAACCTGTAACTATATCTTCTCCTTTAATCATGAGCTTTAAGTCATGACTGTGAGGATGAAATCACAGATGCATCCAGCAGAAATGAAGTTCCTTTGAAGAAGGTCCCACTCCCTGCAACAGACTGAGAAGCTTGGCAATCCAAGTGGGTCTGTGAGTACAGCCACTGCTGCTTTATGTTGACAGGAGCAAGTTATAATTGTTTGAGCACCTTGTGAGGGTGCCATCTGAGTACCTCCCATGGGATGTGTGCCAGGCATGGCCCACTTGGAGGAGGTCCTAGGGCATACGGGAAGGACTGTGTCTCTTACATTTCCTGGAAACACCTTATGATGTCATAGGATGAGATGGAGACTGTTGCTAGGGGCAGGGAAGTCTTGTCTACACTACTCAGCTTGCTACCACCATAGCACTCACTAGAACAACCAGTTTAGAAAATTAATGCACATAGGAGTGCAGGACACACATAATATGAAACACTTACAAACAATCAGATGTGAAAAAGTTACGTACTTCAGTTGGGACATTACTATTATGACAGTAGTATTTTTTAATTGCCAAGATGCAAATAAAATGTTGGCTTGGATTTTAAATATAGGTGTTATGTTCTTCTGGTGCTCTAAAGGAAAATACAAATCTTGTAATTTCTGTATCATAAGCTTGTCCTGGTGAAGGGGGCTTCTGTGTCTTAATAAACCTCACAGCTTTATCTTATGGCACTGTGGAGCTCTTTACTCCCTGTATGGCGTCTCTGAGGAGATGGGGTGAAGAGACAGACAAAAAAATAGTCTACAAAAAGACATGCTCATAGTAGAGATAAATAAGTTTGGAAGCTCTTGCCTAATTTACAGTTCCTGAGGATCATTCCTGAAGCCCATGCTGGTGGTGGCCTCTGCCTGTGACTTTTGGTGACTGCTTCAGTCAAATAAACAGGCAAAACTCAGAAATGGCTAAGTGAACAGATGGGGCAACTTGAGAATAACATGCCTAGGCTTGTAAGGGCTCTACGGCTGCTAGCCTAGTAACCTTCTATAAACCTATGAACCTATCTTGTGTCATCACTACAAGTAAGGTGAGCAAAGGTCTGAGGTTTATTAGCAAGATGGATTCAGGCAGCCTAGACCTTTGGAATGGAGACTTTTTTAAGGAGATTTGGTTCATTAACTTGAATCATGTTTTCAGCAACTCATGAGCCATCAAGCCCAATTAATTTAACAGGCATTCATCAAAACTTTTTATGAGTTGGAACAAGACCTACGTACCCTTTATGTAATGGACTTTATTCCCCTGCATCCCTTTGAACTAATATAACTCCAGTATAAGTTTAAATGCCCCTTAAAAATGTACTCAAAGACATTAACAGATAACATTTATTTATTTTATTTTATTTATTTGCATTTCTTTACCAGAATATTCCAAATGGGCCTAAAAAGATACTTTTTCAATGGATACCTAAGAAGAAAAGCTCCAGTACAAAAATGTAATTTACAATTAATGATTACACTTGTTAAGAATTATGGGACATCTACTCACTGACAGGAAAGGAATATGAGCTGGTACAAAAAGAAGTAGGAAAGCACCAGATAGTGTGTGCGTATATATATATATATATATATATATATATATATATATATATATATATATATATATATATATAAAACATTATCTTTATGTAAAATGTAGAGTCTGGAACTAGATTTGTTGATCAGGATAGTCTCTCTCCTACTCTGGAAGTGTTCCTCATAAGGAAACCTGGGCGAATGGGGTGGTGGTCTTAGGTCCCAGGTCAGTGCTGTGCAGCTGTAGTCCTTGTCTCAGTGTGGCTGCAATCAGAGAGGAAAGCTCAGAAAGCTGCTTGTGTATGAACAGTTATTTAGTATGGATGAAGTAGATGACCTACTGATTCTGTAGTTCTGCCCATGGGAGTGGTGTACTACCTACTGATTCTGTAGTCCTATTCATGGGTGTGATACGTGAGTGGGTGCCACAGTCTCACTGAGTGACTTCAATGCTCACAAGGAGAATGACAGGGATACCTTGAGAGAAGTGAGCAGTAGAAATGACCTCTTACATCTGGTAAAAGTTGTAGCATGACCTCTACACAAGCAATGATTTGTACACAAAAGACACCATGAGCTAACACAAACTGGCTCATAAGTGTACTTGATTCCAGACCACTTTGGACCTAAAGTCTATGACAGACTATAATTTCTTGACTCTCAGATGAAGAAAAGGACATAGCTGTCACCTAATTGCTTCTTGGAAGGTACCTGGATTTATATTACAATGTACTGGCCAGAGAGAACTGGCAGACCTAAATGAGCAATAAGGGTTTCTTGTGAATGTTTGGCTAAGGCTTCTAATGTAGATGAATTCAAATCTTATATCTGGGAAGGCTTCCATTGAGGCACCCATTTTTGTGTTTTTTTTTCTTCTATTCCTTTGGCTTTCAAAACAAATCGATCATTTATTATATGATACGATCAAACAGTTGTGTTATAACATTTGCCAGACTCTTCCTGTGTCCAACATTTTGCAGTGGTGACCATTGTTGCTGCAGTCTTGTTGATATCATGGTATTTCTCAAAAGACTCATGCCATCCCATGGCTAGTATTATTCAGATGGACACCTTTTTCAGTTTGCTATAATTTCCTACCACGGACATCATCTGCGGTTGGGGGGGAGGCAAGTATTTATTATACCATCACAGACACCAGCCATTCTCCAGCCACAGTTCCATGTTACTCTCCCAGTAATTCAGCTCTTTAACATAACCAATACAGACTTGCTGTTCCTGTTCCCTCAACCAATCATAGTTTAAGTTGTTCTATGACTGAGACAGAAACTGAATTGTACCTTCTAAATTAGTGGCTTATCTTATGGATATGCTCTTTTTTTAATCTGGTGAACTCTTTCTCAAGGATGCTCAGGACCATGAATCTTCTACAACTAATACACACTGTTTTGTCCCACTTATTGAAACAGGGCCAGGGGACCACTACTCCATTTTACCAATCCACCAATTACCATCTGCTATTTGACATTTGAAAGGGTATATTATCCACAACACCCTCAACATGTCCGCTGGCTTTAGTATTCTGTTGCAGATCTCATAAAATGTCACAGTCTTGCCATAGGAGACGTTTTTAATGATTGCAGCAACCTCATCTATAAAATGGATGCAATTCCACCATCTGTGTTTCACATTTTCTCCTCAGAGGAGAACATATGAACAGATTCAAGAATTCCTGAAAGGGTTCCATTGCCTTTAGGCAATATCCCCAATCAAGTTTAGCATTTCATCATCCTCGCTGAAAACAGTATTCATCACCTGGTCTTAGGCTTACTGCCATGGCAGGCACTTACTACCTTTTGGCCACAGCTTCTTGACTTTGGCTCAACTTCTGAGGTTGTATAAAGGGTCTATTCAGATACCATGTCCCCTGCCTCCCCATGTATGAGGGGAGGAGTTCTTTCAGAGGTGGTAGTTAAATTTACCCATCATAAAAGCATCAGTTAGACAATCTTGACAAACCTTTCTTGGAATTTTAACGGAATGAAAGGTTGGTTATTATTAATTCGTTTTTCCTTGGTTTCTTAAGTCTATCCCATTGCCACCCAGCCATGTAATTTAGTTCCTCAACCAAATGGTGATCAGCTGACAGCTCAACACCTCTCTTGTCCTGGGGGTCCAGAGAAGTTAGTACAGATGACTAAGGCTATGGGCTATTAACAAGTTGCTCCCTATGGTCCAGTGTTTGATTGCCATAGTTTTATTTTCATATTTTGGTTAAGTGACTTGCTCACACTGACAAACAGTACTCTGAGAAAACTGGGGTGGTCTTTGGGACTGCATGCTCATGTCTAGCTATAAAGGCCTCAGATGTAAAATATGACAATAAAGCCATTCATTGATGTTTGGTCTATACTGTTCTGGTAGCATGTAAACGTATGAACATCACTGTGTTTGATCAAGGAATCAGTATTGCTACCCTTGATGAATAAATTATGAAAGCTTGTATAATAGGCAAATGGGGTAACGAAAAAGGAAGGGGAAGCGAATAGGTGGAAAATATGTGGCAAAAGAAGAGTGTCTGGAAGTTTAGGATGGAGGAAGAATGCAATGATGAAATTAAAAAATATACATAGTGTGTGTGGAATATAAGGTATCTTTCTATGCTTCTTAAGAAAATGGATATGTGCACTTTAGAGAAAAAATATTTTTCATGTAATTATGAATATTATGAGTGCAGATGGTGCCATATTTGAAAGGAGAAATAACTGATAGGGGAATATGCTTTGTTTCTAAGTGTTTTTCTCATAGACTGACATATTTCTTATCATTTTTTATATACCACTGAAGGATGACACTTTAAGAGCAGCACTTTCAGAGTGTTAGTACTCAAAGAATAAATCCATGTGCTTAGTATGAGGATAGAACCTACAGCCTTCTACTCTTTCTAGTACAAAGACAAATATACTACTTGTTGAGCCAGTGACAATGATAACTATAAGAAGAATGGATCCTAAGATATAATATAATGTGCTGATATAATGTTTGGCACTTTTATGTGCGTTACACTGTTTCAAAGAACAGAAGTTAATTTGCTTATATGAAAAAAGAATAGTTAATAATAACCAACCCTCCATTCCCTTGAAATATGATAAAACTTCTATAACTTAATGAATGTTAGCATTGATAATGTTTTTTTTTTTGAGAATTTTTCACAATGTTTTCATGTAAAATAAATATATCACACAACAGAAGAATTAATGTAAATGGTGTTAATCTCAAGGTCTGTGCTTCTGCTGATGAAAAAAAGGAAGACAGTGAGATTGGGAGAAAGAGAGAGAAAGAGAGGAGTTGCGTGATTTTGAAGCCTTCTTTAATATATGTGAGTGAATGGGAGTAAGCAACATGGCTCTTGTGATTTGTTCCTTCATATTTGTGTTCCTCTTTATAGAAAAGGCTTGAGGCAAACACTCTGGAAAGTAATGCTTTCAGCAGACAGGAGTATGCCAAATCTGTCATACAGTACATTAAATCTGTCACGTATTCAGAGAGCTGTACAGCGAAAGACCGGTGTCATGTTTCCAGTGCAGCACACATAGTAGCATGTGACCAGGTGGCACAGACTGCAGATAAGTGCAATTTAATATTTCACTTGAGGCACAGTATTTTTATCAAGACAGTAAAAATGCAGTTACTACATTTCTGAAGTGGTTAAAATTATGCATGCTATTATAAACCCTGTACACAAGATTAAAGTTTGATTTTAGCAGTATAAAGTGCAAGTCAGGCAAGATGTAAACTAAACAGTGTATTGTTTTTATTTTTGTACACGATCGTTTCCATTTCAGTCTGTAGCTTCATTTGTTTATTTACTCATGCATTTTAATTTAATATACAGCAAGTCAAAACTTTATTTCCCAGCCTATTTACGATGACTTCAGCTGTAAAAAATAATGCATGTTTTGCCACCACATGGATTTTTCCTGTTAAAGGGGACATATCCCTTAGCAGGGCATTTATTGATTGCCAAACCAGATAATATCCCAGGAATATCCCGGGCACCTCTTCAGATAAGTGCTTTATTTTTATTTATGAAACATTAACCATGTGCAGGACTACAGTGCAGAGAATCACTGTTTTTAAAATCTGATATAATTTATTTACTTGTTAACTGGGTAAGTCAGCTAGTACATCTTTAACCTCTTTTTTTCAACCTCGATCCAGGTTACAAGGGTAAAGTTAAATAGAATGGACCAGATTCCAAAAGAGTTGCTCTGAGTGTAAGTGAGTTACTCCAGTCTAAGCCTGCCCTGATTCCAAAAGATTTGCTATTGATGTAACAACTTATTTTAGCATAAGGCCTACCTATAAAACAAGCTTCCACCCATGGCCAGATTCCAAAAGACTTGCTTTCTGTAGCACCCCTCCTGAAAAAAATGTTGCTGGTCTAACCCTAGGAACAATGAGCCTGGTCTTGAAAGCAATGAAGGTAAGGGAAGATGGGAGAGACTAGTGGAACACCAGAAGTCCCAACACCTTCAAGAAAAGAACCCAAATGATTTTGTAGCCAAAAAGTGTTGAAAATCTCATTTGATTCAGTTCCATGACTGGTTTATAAAAGAAATGTATAGCATCAGCCTCGTAGCTGTGGTCTATATCTACTTCAGTAAGGCATTAAACTCATTTGCTCGCATGAAACAGCATACTAGTCTTGTTGCTGAGAGACCTTCCTTATAGCTTCAGGGTCCAGGGTTCCAACTTGAGCTCTATTGTGCATATTATCCCCATGTCTGTATGGGTTTTATCTAGGCACCAGTCTTCTCCCATTAATAAAAAAATGCTAGTTAACTGGTTACTCTGAACTCTTGATATATGGCATTTACAACTGCCCCTGTGGCACAAGTTGCTGCTCAAAGGAGTCAGATGGATCAGTTCACAAATAAACAAATAAATAAACAAGCTTCAAGAGCATGGGACCAGTATAAGATTGATGAGTTGTGTAGAAAGGTGGCTGAAATGAAAACCACAATGTAAAGAAGACACTATCATAATAAAGGAAGGTGACTGGTGATATACCATGGGCAACTGTGCTGAGGCAGCTGCTCTTCAGCATGCTTGTGTCTGGCAAATTGGATGACTTGAAGGACAAGGTCAAGCTATCTCTGGGCAGCACCATGTTACTGCATTAACAGACAGAGGAGAAAGCTTGATAAGGGTTCTGGCAAGACTAAGTGAACAGGAAGAAATATGGTAACAAAAACTCAGTGCAAACAATTCATTACAAAAAGAGAATTTAACATTTAGGATACAACATCTGGCAGGTGGAGTACAGACTCAGAATGGTAGAATTCATGCACTGCAACAAGTCTATGGATCTGTGATCTTTTAGCAATGATAACATCGACAGGCCATTAACTGAATGATAAGCAATCTATGACTAAAGCCAACAGGATACTTGACTGCATACTGAGGAGAAATTACTTCAGAGAGAGGGACAACATTTTAAGATTTTACAGCTTAATGGTCAGACCTTATTCCAAGCACTGTGTACAGCCCAAGAGACCATGTAGGAACAGAGCCGCAACAATCTTAGAAAATGATAACAAGATTGACATTAGGGTAATAAAGGATATGAACTAGAATGCAAAGATAGATTGGATGGTTTTGGAAAAGAAGGGGGACATATTCCAGGTCCATAGGATCATGAATGGGGTTGTGAGGGTGAGGAAATGAGAAGGAATGATATGAGGAAAGGGAACACTAATTACAAACATTATCCCTCTGCAAAAATTATTTTATCTTTTATTTTTCCAATATTTTTATTTTACCTTTTCTTTTGCAAGCATATATTTGTTTTGAATTTCATTTTTTGTAGATTTTTGTGGAATTGTATCTTGTGGTTGTGAGGTACAGACAGATGTAATTTTGATCAGATTTTGCCATTCTTTTAAAATTTTAGGAGATATGTCATGAGTGACCATAGTCGAATCAGGAGAAGACGTCATGCTGACAGGCATATAGAGACTCTCCAGAGTCCTCTGTGCTTAAATCCACAACTGAAAGCCAGAATTTTGTCAATGTTTACAGACATTTACTAGTAGAAACAAGTCAGAATATAACCTTGACCAAAGGATAGGTGTTAGAAAAATATGTACTTAAACATATATGTAGTGCTAGTTTAGAAACAGTATAATATGTAATGCATTTGATTCTATTTAACAATATGGCAGTAGAAATGATCTTGCATGTAATTGCTTGAAGCTTAGCTGCAGTGTGGTTAACCTCTGACCCTGGCAGTAGCCAGCTCAGCAGGCTTATGTCTTTCAGCAATTATTATCTGCTGGGTTAGAGAGAAATAAATATGTATGCATGTATATCTTTCTTCCTTCCACCGAGAAGGATGGCCTTGTGAGCTCTATCGAAGATAGAGTAATGCTGCTTACCAGAGAGACAAAGGAACGCATTAAGAAATGAACTGACTATTGTATTCGAACAGACCTGAAACCTTGGAGAGAGCAACATTTATAGAAAGACATTGTAATTGACCAGGTGGCTTGCAAGGCTGTATTATTCTCATGGGAAAGTTTTTAAAAAGTATAACCTCAGCACTTTCTTATGAATAGAATATTGTAGACTGTAATGATGTAAGTGCCCTGTGACTGACCACGTCAGTAAGGTGGGCGCAGCTTGAATGTATAGTGTATTTAAAGAAGTTTATTTCCTGAATGTAATTAGTCAAAACTCTATACTTGTTTTGTATAGTTTTTTGCCTCCTAATGTACATTAGTAAAGAAACGTTATTTGAACTTGAGCTTCCTGTGTTATTGACTGTCATTTTGAAAAGCCTAATGATTTTTACAGTGTAATTTTAACAATTTATTTGACATTTTGGTCCTTCTTAGCCGGAATTCCCTTGGTAAGCTACAAGTCAGAGTGCATGGGTGGTAATAAATCTGCGCAGGAGAAGCTGCCAAAATGGTTCTTCTTAAAGTGAAAAGACCTCCGACTGAATTGTTGTGTGTAAAGAGGCTGTCCACTTTCTGATCTGTGGCTGAAGAGCGGAAAACTGGACCCCAAGAAGAAAAATATGCAGTCATAAACGGGAGGCTCAGGTAAGAAGAATTTCCCTCTTTGTCTTTGTTTTAGATCAGGGACCAGGTTACAGTGTACTGTTGTTAAGATTTGGTGATAGCAGGTCGAGAATGTATTGAAGTACTGTATATTTGGTCATAGATCAGGGGAAAAACAGAGCAAAGTAAACAGTCATTCTAGACACTACTGTGGATACAGGGAAGAAGATACCACGTGGTACAAGAGAAGGGTTACGTAACAGTCTTTTTTAAGACATGGGAAATCAGTGCACTGAGAGATCACGAGATCCGCCCCTAACGGATAATGTGAAGTATATGCAATTGCAGCGAGCAGATAATGTGAGATATTTTGCAAAATGTGTTAACAAATATGAATTTGATAGTAAACTAGATAAACTTTCACTAGTTAAACTCCTTAAACAGCTTAACTCTGATGCAGGAGGTCAGGCAAAAAAGCAGCACCAACTAGGCATACCTCAAGCACACAGGTGGATTGAGGAAGCAAATTGTAGAAAAACAGAAGCTTAGAAATTCAAAAACATTTTTAGACAACATAGTGAAAGGTCTGACAGACAGAATCTCTGAGAAATGAAAACTTAGAGCAGACTGGACTTGCATTAATTAATGCATACAACAGGAAAATGAGACAATAGATGGATATTATGCTAGATTATTAGAATGCTTTAAACAACAATTAAAAAAATACATTTTTAAAAGGTTGCATTGCCTCTATCAGTAGCTTTATTACAAAGCATATGATAGATCACCGAACAAGCAGGCTGCAAGCCTTACTTGAGTATGCTAGACATGCTGAAAGACACTTTAATAGTGAAAAGGGAAAAAAAAGGCACAAGTCTTCACTGCTGAAGACGGAGCTGAAGTATTTGTATTACAGTCAGGTAAAAAGGGCATCTAGCTAGGGACTGTAAACAAAATAAGAAAGTAATGACAGAAGACAAAGGAGATGAGGACTGACTATATCATAGTGATAACAACCAAAAATCATCAGGAAAGGTTAATAAACAAAAAGAAAATGTGAATGTAGTAGAGGGAATAAAGGAAGTACAAACAGATGTAGAGGATAAAAATGGAAATGAAATTTTAGATTTAGCATTGTTGAGCCTGGAGCTCTACCTAGCAGATACAAAACCAGAAGTGACACTTCTGGTGGAGGGAAGGGAAGTCAAATTCCTGTGTGACTCAGGAGCGTCACGGACTTTGATACACCCCTCCAAGTTACCAGAACATTCTGAATCACCTGATTATATATTAGTAAAAGCAGCAAATGGACAACTATACAGGGAACCACTCTCCCATAATATAGCAATAACTGACCCTGTTTCAGGTATGACTCAGAAAAATAAAATTGTAGTTTCTGCAAAATGTCCAGTAAACTTACTGGGAAGAGACCTTGTGCAGATATTTGGCATAGCAGTAGTTCCCACCATGAAGGGTATGGAGGCACAAAGACAAATGGATGCTTTTGTGGTGTGATCAGAGGGTGAAGCCTATTATTGGTACAGCCAGGACCTAGTTACTGGTCCAGGGGCAGTAACCAAAGAACTGATGAACGTAGCCATCAGTAAGATACCCTCCCTTGACACTGATCAGCAGCATTTGTTACATTGTACTCTATACTACTGTAGCACACCAGGACCTGATAAGGAATATGAGCAAGAATTGTTCAAAAATCCTGCTGACAGATTAATATTACGAACTTTATATTGGGATACTGAGGGAAACAGTGTAGTAAGCTGTTCATTACCTCAGGAATTTGTGAAATTGTATAAGTCCAATAGACTGCCACATGTCAGCTTGACAAAAAACAAAAGTGTTAAATGGGCAGACTTAGAAAAAAAGGTAACAAAATGGGAAAACAGACTGATTTAGAACTGTCAGGACAAGGGATACAAAACAAAACTGAATTGGTTGATACAGACACATACAGCTGTACACTTGCAATCTAGTGAGGACAGCTGATTAGCATTTTATTAAAAGAAAAGAAGAGGCCTTGTGTAAAATTCCAACAACTCTGTGGTCAACAGGCAAGTTAGATGTAGGGCTTATTCAAACAGCAGGACCAGTTACAATTACCCCAAAGTCAGCTTTTAGACCACAGAAAAGACAATACCTTTTGAGAAAGGATGCAGAAGTAGGAATTAAGCCTATAATAGCAGCATTACTCAAAAAAGGAGTACTGGTAGAATCTCCTGATTCACCATGTGATACACCCCTATTTCCTGTTAAAAAAGCAAACGGGGAATGGTGGATGGTACAAGATTTACAAGCTGTAAATAATGCAGTAATACCTAGAGCACCTACGGTGCCAGACCCACATACCTTGTTGAATGATTTGAGACCGCAACAGAAGTATTTCTCTGTGGTAAATATTAGCAATGCTTTCTTTTCAATACCTATACATCCTGATAGTCAATATCGGTTTGCATTTACATTTCAGGGTAAAAGGTATACATATACTTGACTACCACAGGGATATTGTGAGAGCCCAATAATATTTGCACAAAAAATGGCTAGCAACCTGGCAGGGTTTACCCCACCGGGAGGTAGTCAAATTCTACTTTATGTAGATGACATCTTGCTAGCAGCACCCAGCAGCAGTGCAGGGTAGATACAGTAGCATTATTAAAATTTTTAGCAATACAAGGACACAAAGTAAACAAAAGTAAGTTACAACTTTGGAAAAAACAGGTTAGATACCTGGGATATGTGATATCCAATAGAGGTAGAATACTAGATAAAGGAAAAAAGAGAAGAGGAAAAAAAACAGCAATTTTGCAAGCACCCAAACCAACAACTAAGAAAGAAATAATGTCTTTCTTAGGTACAACTAATTTTTGTTGGAGCTGGGTACCAAATTATTTTACAATGGACAACAAAAGCAGAAATGGCTTTCTGTAGGTTGAAGCAGTTAATAGCTTCTTCATTAGTTTTAGGACTTCCAAATTATCACAAACAGTTCTTTCAGACCGTAGATTGTAAGCAAGGGTACATGACATCAGTATTAAAGCAACAACATGGGGATAAGCAATGCCCCATAGCTTACTATTCATCACAGTTAGACCCAGTGGTGCAATCTTTGCCTCACTGTGTACAAGCAGTAGTTGCAGCAGCAATGGCAGTGCAGGCTTCAGCCTCAGTGGTGTTATTCCACCCTCTCACATTGAGAATGCCTCATGCAGTTGCAATAATTCTGCTACAAGAAAAGTTGCATACCTTTCTCCTGCTAGACATCTTTCATGTATGACCATACTGCTGAGTCAACCTCATATGAACAGTTAGCTTTACCTAGACAAGATCTTACAGATATGCCCTTGGATGATGCTGAGGTGACATATTACGTGAATGGCTCATGCAGAAGGGGTCCTACAGGGAAGAATCTGGTGAGGTATGCAGTAGTTACAGACACTGAAATTTTAGAAGCACAAACTTTGCCACACAACTTGTATGCTCAAGCAGCAGAACTGGTAGCTTTGACAGGAGCATGTACTTTAGCAGAAGGCAAGAAAGTGAACATATATACTGATAGTCAGTATGCTTTTTCTACAGTACATGTGTTTGCACAACAATGAAAAAAATAGAGGAATGATTACATCCAGTGAAAAAACTATTAATCATGCGCAATTTATTTTGGAGCTATTAGAATCTATTCAGTTACCTACCAAAGTAGCTATTTGTAAATGTGTAGCTCATACAAAACAACAGGATAAGATTTCAAAAGGTAATGCACGAGCTGATGCAGCTGCAAAGCAAGCAGCCCCAGACTCAGAAACTTTATTTTTGAATGAGGAAGTACAACCCTCTGAGATTTTAGATTTAGACATGTTAAAAACAATGCAAATGCTTACTACAAAAGCAGAAAAACAAAAATGGGTAAAACGAGGTGCAATTTTTGAGAATGGACTGTACATTTCCAAAGGAAAAAAAACAATATTGCCGTCTAATTTATTTAGATATGCAGCTTTGTTGAGCCATGGGCAGAGCCATGTCTCAACAGGGGGGATGGTACAGTTAGTAAATAGAATATTCCAAACATATGGATACATAAATTATACAACAACATTTTGTGCAGCTTGTCATACTTGTAACAAGCACCATGCACAAGGAGCATTTAAAAACAAGCAAGGAAGTTTTCCTATACCACCATACCCATTCCACACTATTTGTATGGATTTCTTAGAATTAAATAAATGTAAAGGGTTTGACTCCTCTAAAATGTTTTTGGGAGAGCATATTATGTGCCTCAGTGGAAAGCTCTCATGCCTGCAGAGCAGGAGGCTGACAGTTCATTAGCTAATTATATAAAGAAACTGTTAATGAATAAATCTGTTTTGCAGTTTAACTCTTTTTCAGATGAAAGACAGAACAAACCGGTAAAGAACTTTCAATTTGATACACAAGGGCAAAATGGCCAAGAGTAAAGCAAATAGAAAAGCAGAGCAACCCCAGAACTATTGCATAATTATTTTGTTGGCTGTGCATTTGTTGACTATAAGTGTGACAATTTTTCTCTTATTGTGGTTTTTCCTGCACTCAACCACACGAGTGAAAGTGAGAAGACGTGATGAACTGTTTATAGACTGGCATCCAAACTTTAACACATACCTGGCCATGAAACGTGTGTATGCAGAGACTATGAACATTTCAAATTGCTGGGTTTGTACAGCTACACCAACAGCATATAAAAGACTGTTAATGTCTGCTGTCCCTCTGGGGATAAATGAGACTTGGGAAAATTTGTTTTTGATACAGGAACTGTGAGATCACAGGACAAAATAGCTTTATTTTTACCTGTCACACAAAAAGGAGTTGTATGTTTCTACAAAAGTGATACCCTCCAGGTGGGCTGGAGTAATTGTAATATAACAATGTCTTATAAATGTTACATTAAAGTCAGAAGTGGGGGTACTGTTTGTAATACTAACTATGATTCATATCTGAGTTCAATGAAAACTACATTAAATGCAGTACGTGACAATCCAGTCTTAACTAAAGATAGGAAAATGTTTCATGCAGGGATAACACGTATTAGTACCAAAGTAATGATTTTATTTGTGGGAAAAAGGCATATGAATGGTTACCTGAGAATTGGTCCGGCAGTTGTCTTTTGGGTTATCTGGTTCCAGCAATAAGACATACTGCAGAATTACCTTTGGGTAAGATACGAAATGTAAGGGAAACAGCTCAAAAAATCTGAAGGTCCAGTTAAGAAACCTGTGAATCCAGTTGGGAAGAATCGAAGCTGGTTGGAAAGACCATAATTCAGTAAAAGACAAAAATAAATTGACTCATATGGACTTGGGCAACAGTGTTATATCCTGGGCAGGAATACTACCAGCCTATGGAGCAGTCAAATCGATCTGGGAGCTGAGGAAGCTGTCAAGACTTCTCGAAGTAATGAGTAATGCAACTTTTTCCGCCCTAGAATTGGTGACTGATAAACTGAATGCAATGAGAACTGTTGTGCTACAAAATCGAATGGCTCTTTACTTCACCCTAGCGGCAAGAGGTGGTACACGAAGAAGAATGCTGTGCTTTTATCCCTGAGAATCGTCACGAGACAAATAATCACCTAGAGGTAATTCAGCAAGTATCAGCAATGACTAAACCAGGCCCAAACCCACTGACGGACTTTTTCCAGAATCTGTTTGGGGGGTGGGGTTCCATCCTATTGAACATTTTAATTGTTATTTGTGTGGGTATACTCCTAATAGGAGCATGTGTTTACTGTAGAATTCCCTGCATGAAAAGATTAATCAAAGATTTTGTTGATATATTTGTTATTGAAACTTTTTACCAAGATTTTGAAATTGAAAGATTGATTTCAGATGATGCTTTTTCTGAAGTATAGATTAAATGACTTGTCTAGTTAAAAGTTCCAGAGAGGAAGAGGCTAGGGAATGAAACAATATTGTTTATGTTTCTGAATAGAATAAAAAGCATTAAAAGGAGGGAGAATGTTAGAAAAATATGTACTTAAACATATATGTAGTGCTAGTTTAGAAACAGTATAATATGTAATGCATTTGATTCTATTTAACAATATGGCAGTAGAAATGATCTTGCATGTAATTGCTTGAAGCTTAGCTGCAGTGTGGTTAACCTCTGACCCTGGCAGTAGCCAGCTCAGCAGGCTTATGTCTTTCAGCAATTATTATCTGCTGGGTTAGAGAGAAATAAATATGTATGCATGTATATCTTTCTTCCTTCCACCGAGAAGGATGGCCTTGTGAGCTCTATCGAAGATAGAGTACAGCTGCTTACCAGAGAGACAAAGGAACGTATTAAGAAATGAACTGACTATTGTATTCGAACAGACCTGAAACCTTGGAGAGAGCAACATTTATAGAAAGACATTGTAATTGACCAGGTGCCTTGCAAGGCTGTATTATTCTCATGGGAAAGTTTTTAAAAAGTATAACTTCAGCACTTTCTTATGAATAGAATATTGTAGACTGTAATGATGTAAGTGCCCTGTGACTGACCACGTCAGTAAGGTGGGCGCAGCTTGAATGTATAGTGTATTTAAAGAAGTTTATTTCCTGAATGTAATTAGTCAAAACTCTATACTTGTTTTGTATAGTTTTTTTGCCTCCTAATGTACATTAGTAAAGAAACGTTATTTGAACTTGAGCTTCCTGTGTTATTGACTGTCATTTTGAAAAGCCTAATGATTTTTACAGTCTGATTTTAACAATTTATTTGACAATAGGAAATCAGAAATTCTCCCAGGGTCTGGCCCCATGTCTCTGACAGAGAGGCAAACAGTAATGCTCAAACTAACATACACCCTCATGTAACTTGCAGAAACTTCATATACCCCCTCTTAATAAATACCCATGATACATAGAGACACAACTGGGTTGGAGTGCACAGCTAGGCTAATAAAGTCCCTGGTGATGGTCAGCCTGGTATATACCTATGAACCTAATCAATTATTTCCTTACTGATCCAACTACAGAACGTTTTACAAAAACATCTCAGTCTTCTCACAACTCAACACACTAGCTGCCTTCATCCACACTTTCTACTTCTGAAAGATCATCAAAAAAGAAATAAAAAAAGCTGTACTTAACATAAACTCTAAAAAGCAGCACTGCACCCCCCCCCCAAAAAAAAAACATGCATTCAACCTTTCCGTTTCACTGGAATATTTCCCTTATTATTCAAACATGCCTCTATTATCCCTCTTCCTAACACATATCACCTCAAGGAATGCAAAGACTGCAGACAAATAGCCAACTTATGCTCATAAAACTGTTTGAAAAACGTGTGTATAAACAAATCTCTGACCACACTGAATGAATGAGGTATGGCAAAAATAAGTAGTATGGATCAATAATTATGAAGAATAGCAAAACATCACGGTCATAAATAGTCTTACGTTTCTCACTATTGTTTGATGCTGCTTTGCAAAATTTCAACATTTTTATATCCTATTTTTTTGTGCTATATTACTGAAGAATAAATATTTTGCTCCGTAATAGGGGCCTTGAGCTACCTTTGTCAATTATCTGTGCCATATTTTTTGTAAATATTGTAAATAGTTGATGCTATACATCATATCAATACATCTGCAGACATTGAAAATAGGTACAAAGGCCCTTAATAGTAGGTACATCCAGCCAAAAATCTGGACATCTAATTAGCATAAAATGTGAATACCAAGCAAGTCATAACTCTTTTCCACTTCCAGCAGTAATGCAGGATACCACTCAGAAATCCATGATTAAAAAAGTGAGAGGGGCAAAAATGATGGTAATATATAAACAGATTATCAGAGACAGTGCAAAATCTTTAGACTTTAACTGTATTGCAGAATTTTACAACACAAGGTCATTTATTTTTGCTTCTGGGAAAGGGAGATATAAGATGAATGTGCGTCCTCTTTCTTTAAATTATTGGTGCCATAAATATGTTGGCCATATAGCATGATTTTCTGTGTACAAGACAGCTTCAAAAATCAAGCATGATAAGGGCGATTCAGAAAATTGTGTGAGGGGGTTAATGAAGCCTAAAATAGGAACATATCTCCAAAAACAGGTACATTATGTGTTTGTTCCTCCAAAACAGAAACAGTTGAGAGATCTGGTGTTCATACTTGCTCTAGACTATTTTAATGTTGGCAGTTTTTTTCTTTTTTCTGTGATAGTTCTGTTTCATATAAAATGAGAAGTTCACAAGTTCAATGAAATACAACTGGATCTCCCCCCAGAAATCATTGAATATGTTAACAAATACAGGCTACTTAATGACCAGCAACACAGATTCTGTAACTTTTTTAGCACCACAACTGTCTTGTACACAGCTATTAATAATATGTGGAACAATTTGAATTAATCTAAATTGCAGTCAGCCTATTCATAGACATAACCAAATTCTTTGGGATAGTCCTGGAGATTCAATAAACTCTGTGCAGGCTTAGTATGAAGCCTACACTGAGATTACACTGTTGCGCAATGAGCAGGAGTGCTAATTGCATATGGGTGCCGCACATCACGCTTACACTGATACAAATGAGGTTTTGTGTAAAGCAGCACCGACACATTTAGACATGCAGAGAAGTTTACCCACGGGCAAACTTGTTCTGTGAGATTGCATGGACAGCCACAGTGACCACCAGGGGTAAAATTAAGGCAATAAGTGCAGTAGTAACACATTATAGAAAAGTGTGCTCAGTACAAAGTACACTACAACATGTTTTTAGCATACTGAAATAAGTGTTTTGCGGTGATCATCAAGGGTACACAGAACACAGACTACATTATAAATACATTAGTCTGGAGAGGTATTTGTATTAAAAAGGGTCACAGACATGAATAGTAGGAATGATGAAAGGAGAGGAAAACAAGTGAAACATGGTAATTTGTACCAGATAAGAGCAAGTCAATGCTCATACACCCCAAATACAAGACAGCTGTAACAGTAATCACATATGTACATAATACATTATGTACTGCTGTTTACACCTCCCTTGTGTGGGTATATTCATATCATTACACAGTTATTGTATATTATGTGTCTGTCACACAAGGTCACATAACAGTGGAGATAACTGGTTGTGATATAAACATCCTGACATGATCACTGGAGAGGACATTTAGCAAGGACGGTATATACAATAGGGGTATGTGCATATTGTGAAGATGTGCAAAATGAGTTGCTTGAATATGAATGTAATGTCAGCATAGGTCTCAACCAATCAGGGTGTATAGCAACAGGCACATGGACAACAGTACACAGAAGCACATACAATTATGGACAATATCAGAATAATACCACCATTAATCTGTGGCATTGACATAAAATATGTGATTGTGAGTTATTACACATGTTCTGCATGAGCACATTTGTGCAACTGTAAATATTTGATAGAAATCTATAAGGGGAATCAAGCACACCTCCTTCAAAAATGCCCACTTTTGGGAGGTGTTAAGAGGGACACTATTATACCTGTAGTTTAAATTATGAGCAATCCTGGCTATTTGGGAGGTTTGCAAGACACATATATGCCACAATCCACACTTGTAAAACATAACCCATGCCATGAATGTCGTCAATGAGCTGTGTATTTACTGGGTGCATCACAGGAAGCCATATCACACATGTATCTTGTAGAACACCTTGAAGGGAAGTCTGCACTGTCAACTCCTAATGGTTATGCACCACAAAGTATACTTCATATGACCAAAAAGATGAGTGGAAGCTCACTGTGGCAAAAGTGATACACTTGGGTAAATTATCCCTGAAAGATGTATGGTGAAGTACTTGCAAAAGTGTGCATTGTACTCAATCATTGGTGTGATGAGGGCTGAGAACAATGGAATTATAGTGTCCTTTGATGTGGATGGCCTGCTCATACCCAGTAGCTGTGCTATATACAAGGGATTTGTAACCACTGTGTCCACATGCTGGTGTAAGTTCCACTGACTATCTACCTGAGTACCCAGGTAATGTACCATTTGGCCTACGTATAGGGTGCTCTGTCAATACTGTAATAAACTTTTGTATTTGCTTTCAAAAAGAGACTAATTATGCTTTTCATTCATCTAATATGTCTCCATGGTGCTGGCAACAATCATTTGTGTGTGTTAATACTTTCTGCAGTATATTAGTAGCATTCTGGAATTTAATAATTGTCCACAATTTGCAGTAGTCCACAAAGATGGTTAGACAAAGGATGTCTAAGTTTGTCTTGACTTCTAAGACTTAAATACTGAACAGGAAGGGGACTAGTATAGAAACCTGAAGTACGGACCTGGTCACTGGAGTCTTGCTAGAGGTGATTTCACACACTTTGACATTATTGTGTCCTGTCTGTGATCCATTTGTCTACCCACTTGGTGACATAGGCTTTTATGTCCACTTGAGACAGTTTCTGCGTAATACCTGACTGTGGATTTGTGTCAAATGCCTTTGCTTGGTCAAATTATGTGGAATGAAAGTCTTTGCCTCATGCATGCCCTTGATAACTTTCTTGAAGACATTAGCTAGATGTAACAGATATGATATAGTCTTAACGAATCAAAAATGGGTTGGGTACACAGTCAGGAGATTACCTGTGTCCTTTTGTTAAAGCCCATGGTGAGTCTTTGGTCTGCCTCACAGATGGGGAGAGTCAGAATTATGAGTCTATAAATCCCTGCATCAAGTGATGGTCCCCGCTTGTTCAGATGGATGACTGTTGCTGCATACCCTTTTGCCTGAACATAGGCTGTCTAGAGGCTGTGTTTAAGTAGGGATCCATGTGTGTCTGCTGTCAGGTTTTACGTTATTGAATAGGCAACCTGGGGTGTTGTCAGAGCCCACAGATTCTGTGTTTTTAGCCTTAGAGAGTGCACAGATGAGCTGCTGTCCTGAGAAAATAAACCGAGTAATGTTTGCATGTATATTTTGGCTGAGGGCCAGTGGGGACAGGGGCGGGGTGCATTTTGAGACAAATTGTCAGCTTACAGATTGCCTGTTTCCTCCAGCTGTGTATGGGTGGTGGCCTCCACAAACAGCTCTGAGCTCAGTTGTGTATTACCCTTAACATTTCACACTTACTTAAAAAAATGATTTGTGACCACACCTCCAAATACAACCTCAGTTACGCAACACATGCCACACAGTGGTAGTGTTCCAAAAAGTTACCTAAAAAGTAATCCATGCCAACAGTGTGAGGAATAGCAGTGAATAGATTGGTAATGTCCACTGAAATGAACCAATAGTCATTATCATAGGGAACATGGTTCATTTTTTTCCAGTAGTTGTCAGAAATCTCTAAGGATGTGTAATTTAGAGTCTTGTAGATGTTTGCAAATAACATGTATGAAAATAGCAAGAGGTTCATAGATGATTTCATAGATGTTATTTGCAAACATCTACTAGACTTTAAAGTGAATAAATCCTTCTCTTCCCTCCAAATTAAACAAATTGAGACCCTTTTGGAATTAATACTGCAGAATAATTTTGTTTACTTCAAAGGTGAATATTTCTATCAGGTTTCAATGTCGGTAGGATCCACATGCCCCCATTTATGCCAACACAGTGTTAAACGTCTAGAAAGGGAATTTCATTTTTACCTCTGAATGGTTTCACCTGCTGGCAGCCTATTTCAGGTACCTGGATGACATTCTTATCATTTGGAAAGGGTCTCCCGAGCAGTGGTCACAATTCAAATGTGTTCGAAACCTTAACTGCCTTTTTATCATTTACACAACATATTAGTTTTGACAGTACTGATTATCTAGCTGTTACCATCGGGAAAACAAAGTCCTGAAAAATTACATCTCTAATATTTTCAGGAAGAAAACATTTTCCAATTCATATTTACATGTTGATAGCTGTAATCCACCCCACCAAAAGTGAGGTATAGTCAAAGGGCAAATGGTCTGCCTGTCTAGACTGATTAGTGTGGACAGCTATTTTTTAATGAGTTAGAGTTCCTGATTACTTTATTTATTGCTGAAGACTGTCCCAATAGTTTATTGTGGGAGATTAAAGATGAAGTGGTCAAAGGTGGGGGTTGTTGAACAAACCAGCCGTGTTTGATGGGACTATTTTTCAAGATATTAATTCTATACCACAATTTGTTTTTTGTGATACGCTATGCTTGTGACTCCTACAAATACATGAAGACTGGAATTTAATTTCACTGGAGAAATGAAGGCCAACCTAGGGGATGTTCCAGGGATAGTTTTCAGTTGAGATTGGAACTTCAAAAATTTACTAGAATCTGAACAGACTATCCCCGTAAGTAAGCACAAGAAAATGACCAAATGCAGTCACTGCAAGCAATGCCGTTACTTTCACAAAGGACCATACATTAGTGTTGAAGGATTCAACAGAACTTTGTCTTTTCCCTGCAGAGAGCACTGTGAATCTTCTATGGTTGCATGCCTTGCACAGCGTATTTCTTGTCCTGCTTATTGCATAGGTAAAACAACTCAGAAATTAAGGACAGAATCTGAAAATATTATTAACTTATTAAAAAAGAAAAAATACTAATGCTTTATACTTAGTTTAGTTTGTAATAATTTTAAGAAGTTTGTGGTTTTTCATAGTGAATTTCATACAAAACAACCCCAGAGGCAGCCAATAACATGCTCGAGTTTCATGAAATGTGTTAGCAGCTTAAATTTAATTCCAGTGTTTCTGCTTGTTTAATTGATGTTATTTCCATCAGCAGTGTGCTTAAATTTAGGCTATGAACTTGTGGTTGGATTGTGAAGATTTATTTATTTAATTTCATCCTTGTGATTTTCCTTTCTTTTTCTTTACTATTTTACTTCTGTCATTACTATTTACATCATTTTCTATAATTCATTCCCTAATTAAGTTTATTTTAACATTACTGATTTGATTTTACATTTAAGAGATAATTGATTTACCTGAATTAATTTATTTGTTCTACTGTGATTGGGTCATACATTTTTTAAATATGTAGCGCATCAGGTAATCTGTTTATTCTGATGAAGTTTTGCAACTGTTGGAATGAAAGCACTCAGGTTCTGCTTTAATAAATTAGTTTTTAGGCATTGCTGTTTGTCCCAGTGGACTTTTTCTTTGTGTATAGCCAATTGGACAAACTCAAGTGTGTCAAGAAGACACATGTGTGAAGTAGAGAGCTACGTATGGGATGATTTTTTTTGTTTTATTTCAGTAAGAGAGAAATGGTGGGTAAGGGACATAGGTATGTCAGAGTCAGGTAAGTAGAATATGTGAGAAAGCAGGTGCAGACATACAGGACAAATAAGACAGAGACAGGGATGGTGAGGGACACAGAAGGTTGGAGGACACCATGATTGGGGATAGGGAGGGGGACATCGGAAGTCCATATTGACCAAGCATGGGGACAGTGAGTCCTCACCCTCAGTACTGTTCCATCCTCAGCTCCCTGTTGGAGTGATTGATGTTTTTGCTTCCACAGCATTCCAACAGGCATCTTCTTCATTTGGCTGAGGCTTGCTCCAATGGTACCTTCCATGACCTCATACACCATGCCTAGCAGCTCCTAGCAGGTGATAAAATATCCACCTCCACTAATACTCCTGGAGGGTACCACTACACCAGCTGCCAGGATAATGCTACCTGATGTTGATGCCCAGGTACTGTAGGGGCTGGAGAGACAATACTGCTAGGTTGTGTCCCAGATGTTCTGGGCATTGGTGAGACAGCCGTTGGAGGAATGATAGGTTGAACTGCACTGGTTGGTCTAGCTCCCTGTGCTGGAAATAATGTTGTCAGTTGTCAGGAAATTACGACATCAGAATTTTGCGATCACACATATAAAAAAAGAGAAATAAGGGGAGGGTTAAGTAAAAAAAAAAAAAAGAAAAAGATAATTAGAGCCATCATATGTCACATACAATAAATTACTATAATACAAATATATTTTTACTTTTACGTTAACTATACTTTTTAAAAATACAAAATAGGATTGAGAACTGCTCCTAATAAGTCTTGTAATTTGAATATATTGCACATATACATGTACTAGTACCCACAGCTAGACACATACAACTGATATACATAGTTATTTTTATGTATACTTATTTTTATATTGTTAGTTTTTACTTAAATTACAGTGGACCAGCATTAATGAAACTTATATTTTGCTGGATTAGAACCCTGGCTCTACAGTAATGTGGCCATTAACTTGCAACTCCTGCCACAGATAGAGCTAGGCAGCAGGTGTAATCTTTACACTCATTACTGTGACCGCTACACAATGCCTCTTAGAGTGTTTGCTCAGTGGCAGCTCACACATGTTACAATGTATATTTTTAGAAATTACCATTGTCTCTTTATTGTCTGCAGGTATTGGGGAAGCATGCTAACCACCACGCAATGCCACTAAGTGTGTTTGCGCGATGGAAAGCAAAAGATGTAACAATGCATGTTTTTGACATTGACAATGCCTCTTTATTGTTTGCAGGTGCTGTGGAACTGCAGTAGTTGGGGAAGCATGCTGACCACTGTGCAACACTACTTAGCATGTTTGCACAATGGAAGGCAAAAGATGTAAAAATGTATCTTTTTGAAATCGACAATTTCTCCTTATTGTCTGCGGCATTACACTTTGCGCAGAGGTGAGCAACATGTAAATGAGATAGGGAAAGCTCAACATGCATTATTATTGTAAAAGTGTTTATTCATTGTTATCATTAAAAGAAAAAATGTGGGACTTGAACCATGATATCCATGTGCTTCATTGCGTTTACCAGGTGTGCTACATACACAGTTGATTTGCAGCTCTAATTTATGCTGTCCTTACCATAGAAGCATATTCCATTAGTTTTAAAATATTTATCTGTTTCACTATATTTGCACTAAGCTGCATGCCGCACAAATATTAATATTTAAAAAAGTAAAACAACATTACAAAATACATTTTAACACACTTTATACATTTTTACATAACTCTGCATTTGAACTATCATACTAATGAATCTACAAAACACACTAGGAGTGTCTTTCTTTGCCGCAGAAACAAATTTGCAGCAGGAAAGCAAATCATGTGCATATAAGCAATTTCCATTTCCTCTACAGCATTAACAAGACATATACACTTGTACACTCTCATTTGTTTGTACATTTGGCTTACATATTTAATGCAATGAGTGATCACACAACCATTTATGACTATGTTTGCACCATGCAGCTCTGTCTTTTCTTTGTATTGTGCACATTCTTTTCTTATCTGTGCTGTACTCTCAGACATACAGTCTATAGCGCATTTTGTATCATTGTCCTTTTAATGTATGATAAAAAATACATGACAGCGAAAAACATTTTTCAGCAAAGGCAGGAATGCTTCACTAATAGTGAATAAAAATAAGAAATGTGTGTTGTTTACTTCCATTTAAAAGCTTGCTAAAGTTATTTCTGCATTTTGTAAGCATATCCTGGATGACCCACCCAATGCAGGTAAAGTAGCCTGAATTGCTGTTGTGTCTTCCTTATCCCTCCCACTAATCATTCACAGTTGCAATCCATTAGCAGCTAACAGCGAGGTAGTGCCTACACTATATTTACAGCTGCCACACAAAGTCAAAAGTTTGGGATTCAGCAATTCTAATGTGCTTGCACCTCATTTGCATCTTCACCATGCTCAGAGGCCTGAATCTGCACTATAAAAAGGTGACCATGTAGCCAGAAAACTTGAAGGTGAACAGAAGATTTGGTTTCTAATCTTGCTAAGGTGTGATTGCAATTTTCAAGTACATTCTACATTTTGTAGCATGTTACAAAGCAAATTATATATATGCAGTATAAATTGAAACCTTTATCTGTATGGTCTTCTTATAGTTCACCGTTGACAAAGGCATTTTTGGCAGGCATTTATATTTCTCAGATGGACAGGTTATTGACTTGCATCACAAGTGTTATTGTTAAAATTGTTATCTTACAATATTCTATGTTATTTCAGGGAAATGTGATGTACTATGTCAATGACACAGGATACTAGGCTTCTAAGATGTCCCAGGGACAGCTCCAGGGGAAGTGGTAGCCACAGTGAGAGGTGACTGACAATTATATAAAATTGACTTTTCTGTTGTAAATGTGTACACATGGTGAGAAGGCTTACTATGGTAAGGTCGAACCGGACCCCATCGAATGATGGGATCATTGACCCACGTCCGCAAAAATGACAATGTTGAATTCATACATTGTCGAAATATGGCTCGACTTCAAATTCGGAATGGGCTTTAACATGGGTCGAGATAGGGGAGAGATTCGTACTTTGACAGTGCCGGGTTCGACCGCTGTTTGACCTCCAGACTTCAACTGAAGTGGGTTCGACCGAACCCACTTCGACCTACCATAGTAAACCTGTGAGAATTGTGTTGAAAGCATATATAACAATTGAGTTATGTGGTATTCCTTTGTTTGTGCAAACTTTCATTTGCTTGTTGTTTTGAGGGTGGGGGAGGCAACTACCATATGTGTGCTACAACAACAAAAGTTGTGTTTCAAGATGTTTTCTTTTGAAAATGTGCAGTCATCCTGTTATTTCAGTGGGAAACAATGCATTACTAAAGCAATATTCCTTGTTTTGGACCAAATATTGGTTTGAGTGTGAGTGTGATGTGGTACAACCACATCATTTTTAATTCTGATAACTGACATGTTTGTGTCTAGTGCTTAATGTTTAAAAATATGTGTATTTTAGCAGGAATTTACTTATGTGATATTTATGTGTTGTATCCCTCTCTGTTTTATGTCACATAAAATTATAGCACCCAAGCCTACAAATCCACATAAACCCCCTTTCAGTGACTCTGAAAACAATGTAATAGTGCAGGCATTCAGGCACCACAATGCCTTTCTGCTTGAGAAGACATGGAGACAAGACTGCTAGAATGCAGATTTGGTACCAGAGAGTCAATGAAGAGCCACAGATATGATTTCATCAGCAGCTGCAGTTGCCCGTGAACAGCTGGGTATGGGGGGGGGGGCTGCTACTGAGCCAACACTGACACCAAATGAAGAGTTCCTATTCACCGTTACAGATCCAGAGACTTCAGTCGAAACTGCACACTAACGTGATTGATGTCAGTGCTGATGTGTCAGGAAAACAAGTATGCGCCAGTTAGAGCTTCCAGGTAGGCTTACATATGGCACGTTTTAAGTTATTCCTTGTGTAGAAAAATGTAGAAAAATATAGAAAAAAATTAAGTAATGCTTCCTGTGGCTTTATTTTATGAACCTATTGATAAATTAATAGACTTAATACCACATTTGCTCATTACACATGGGCAGTGGGTGGATGTGTCAGCCAAGTTTCAGTTAAAACTATTTTTAATGGACATTCATTTGTGTTCTTAGCCATTCATTTTCCTATTCCAGGTTCAACCCTTACCTTGATAGCCCAGCAGTTACAAGTGTTTTAATTTGGGGCTGACTCTGTGTGATGCTAGCAGTACACAGCCATTACATGGGTAAGTAAAGGTTGTGAGCACTGCCTGGCATCACTTTTACTGTATGTGTGTGCATAAGATGAAAGTTGTTCCCCCTTAGGTGGTGAGCATGTGTGCTATCCATTGCCTCTTGGCCAGGGTGAAGGCATATTGTGCATACCTAATCTACTTAAATCCACAGCAGCAGGTGGTTCCCCCCTCTGACTCTGCATCTGTGTGTGTGTTGGATATCAACCCCTAGAAAACCTCTGATAGAGTTGAGAGTTGTGCCAGAAATGGGAGTCACTGTAACTGCTGGGGTTGCCAGCACACACAGTCAGGATGATTCCCTTAGCATTACTCATGACCTGGCAGTTAATAGAGTGGAAGCTCTTTCTGTTTATATACACCCTTCCTTGTTCCTAGGGTGGTTCTTTGATTTCAATGTGCATGCAGTTAGTGGCACCCAGGCTACAGGGTAGAAATCCTGCATAGGTGTAGCTCTGTCATCAGGTGTATGGGGAAAATGTATGTAGTTACTGGCATGTTGTGGCATAGCAGTCAGTAATTGATGGATGATCCTTAATGCTGATGCCTTTGACACCCCAGCTTATCCCCTGTTGGTCTCTGGAAGATTCCTGTAGCTAATATTCTGAGTGCTACACATACCTTGTTTTCCACATGTATTGCTTTCCCTTGATTTGCCCTTGCTTTCTGCTGAGGATGACAGAGGTTGAAGAGTTCCTGTAGTGTGTCTCTATTCACCCTGTAGTGCCCTACAATTTCCACCTGATGCAGACCATGAAAAGTTATTTTTAAATTCACATTATGCATACTGTTGTAGTGGAGATACCCATTACTCTGCACTTCTTTCTTATAAATTTTTACTTTTAACGTACTGTCAGCTTTATAAACCTTTAAATCCAAAAAACGAATACTTTCTTTCCTTATTTTGTAAGTAAATTTTAAATATTCTGTGACATTGTTCAAATACATCATAAATTCTAAAATCATTTCTTCAGTACCCTTCCATACAATAAATAAATCATCTATACAATGCTTATAAATTACTACATGCATTTAAAAAAAAAACTGATTTATAAATATATTCCTTTTCCCAGCCAGTCATGAAAATATTAGCATAATTGGGAGCCATCCTTGCCCCCATTGCCACCCCGTTTGTGTGCTTATAAACATCATTATTGAACGTGAAAAAAAATTATAAGAACATCACATCTAAAATTTCAGTGAACAACTTTATTTGTTCCCTAGTAAAAAGGCCTGACATACGCATCTCTCTATTAACAGTTTCCAACCCCTCTTAATTCAGTATCACTGTATATAAAGAAACTACATCTGCTGTTACTAAAATCAAGGAATCTTCCATTGCTTAGTACTATAATAGTGTAGTGGTTAGAGCATTCCCTTTGTGAGCAATCACTCTGGGTTTGATCCTCACTATCAGAGGCACAAGAAAATAATTTTCTTGGGTGGCGAAAGCCAGGGTACCTTTTTGGCTAGGCTTATATAGGCCCTAGGGCCAATAGCCTAGTACCTACTTATGAACCTACTAATTTAGAAATAATTGTTTTAAACTCGAGTCCCTTACATATGAATCATTTTTAGTCATTAACTCCTGCAAATGGCTATCTATATAAATGGCCAGACATTCTGTTTTACTACCCTGACTGGCCACTATAGGTCAAAAAGTGGGCTGATCCAGATTTTTATGGACTTTGGCTAGACCAAAAAATCTTCCCAATTTAGGTCTCCAAATTCTAAAATATTCAGCTAAATTGCTGTCTATCAAACCTTCTATCATCCATTCCTCAATATCTACATCTATTAATTTATAATATTTTTTTAACTTCTGCCCAAGTCTCTTTACTATGACATCTTTTATTTTCCAGAATTTTCTTTAACTATTCACAGGAATACTCTACATTCAAGACCACCACTGGACTCCCTTTATCTGCTTTTGTAATATACACTTTCAATAACGACATTTATAAGCAGATGTTATATGTCCTTGGTAAAATTTATGTCCAGTGATGTTGTTGTGTAATTTGTTTTGCATTTTAGTGGTATTACTGGGTTGTTACATTTTTTTGCTCTGAATAGAAGCTGTGACTTAGCCCTTCATCAGTTGTCTCCCAGTTTTACACACATATATCTATCTATCTATCTATATAAACACACACACATAAGGTCTACTAGAGGTGCTCAAGACATACATCCTCCCTGCCTCTCACTCACTTTGGCAGGTGTTCTAACTCCCGCTAACCTGTCTCCCGTAATATATAGTTATTTATTTATTTAAAATTTGTTAACCTGGAAAGTCTGACTTGTAACAAAGCCAATTTTCAGCAGCAGCCCGGGGAGAAACGTTCCAGAAGCATGTCTTTATAACATGGGAGGAAATCGGAGCACCCGGAGGAAACCCACATGAATGCAGGGAGGACATGCAGACTCCGCACAGAAGGTACCCCAGCCGAGAACCAAACTGGAAAACCTCTTGCTGTGAGGTGACAATGCAACCGCTGCACCACTATGTCGTACAATAGTAATAATATTAAGTATCCCTAGCAGAAACATTATCCTAATCCTAAAAATGTCCACTCAGTGCTTAACCCTAAAGTTCCCCATTCTTCTGTAAACTTAAAACTCCCTTCCTAACCCTAAAGTTCTGATTGCTCCCTAAACATAAAGTCCTCTTCCACCCCTATACACCCTTACTCCCTAAACCTAAAATCCCCACCCTCTTCCTAACCCTAAAGTCCCCATCATCCCCTAAACCTAAAACCCCCTTTCTCTGTCCCTAAACCTAAACCTCAGATCCCTTTACCTTTCCTATCCACGATTGTTCCCTAAACCTAAAGTCCCTCCCTAACCCTAAAAGCACCTTCCTGGCTCCCCTTTCTCACTTACCTGGTCCACAGTAAGCACTTGCTTGCATCCATCTCCTGGGACACAAGCAGATGGTGTAGCAGTTGCATTCAGGTTTGAGTGTGAGCAGCTGGTCGGACAGGGTTACAACCATTTGATTCTGTGGCTGTGAGATCCTGGAATTCATGCAGCTGGCGCTTGAGCAGCTGTAGAACACCCTATATATTCTAGTAGAAGGCTATTGTAATCCTGCTGGCTTACATCCCTTGTGGAAGTAAGTGACAGCCCATTTTTTTCAGCACAACAGCTCTAAACAGTACATACTATAGGGTTATAGGATCATAGGAGGTTACTAGGCTAACAGTCCCAGGGCCCTTACAAGTCTATCCAAGTTCCCCCCATGTTTCCAAGGGTTTTGGTTCAAGCAGACACTAAAATCATCACCTATTGCCCTTGTCCAACAGGGACACAGGTAGAAACCCCAGGGTGGATTTCCAGTTGCCCATCCAATCATCCAAATTGCACTAAAATAGGGCTAATGAGGGGCTTTGTTTAACATGAACAGGAAGCTAGTTTCAAAGGTGGGGCATCAGTCTCTCCAGCAAGTTCTGTTGATGTCACATACCAGGTTAAGAGCCTTTGAGTGAGTGACCTGTGTGCCATTTGACTTGCGAATGTGCAGCATTTCCATCAAAGTAGGGTTTTGCTATTGGGCATAATTACAAGTTTTGGCATATATTTATGTGTGTATGTTCATACATAATTCCAAGCACATTCACTATTGTGTGTCGATATGGCAGAGGCATTTCGCAGACCCAGGCCACTTGTGTTTGATCATAATATTGCAGAGAATTGGAGAGTGTTTGAGCAGGAATACGATATTTTCATACAAACAGCTTTTTCCTGACAAAGATGCACATATAAGGGCATTAATTTTGCTTAACTTAGCTGGGTCAGAAGCCATTGAAAGACAGTATTCATTTGTGTATGCACAAGCAGTGTATGCAGGAGAAGGGGAAAACCACCATATTGTTGTACTGGCTGAATCAAAGGAATACTCTGAGTGCTTGAAATGTAAATTTAGAGAAATGTGCAACTCCCAGACAAATGTCACAGTAGAGAGGCCCCTATTTTATACAAGAGACCAAAAAACAGGTGAAACTTTTGCAGCTTATATCATTGACTTGAGAAATAAGGTTAAAAAGTGCAGATTGGGTGAGTTGAAAGACAATTAGTAAAGGACAGGCTTGTGTGTGGTGTTAATAGTGCTGCAGTGGAAAAAATATGATTTAACATTGAGCAAAGCCATAGAGATTTGTCAAATTCATGAGCTCACAGAAAGGCACACAAGTATGCTTACAAGTGACTAGAGCTTAGTTTCAGCAGCCTCTAGAGCAAGCATAGATAGCATGCAGTACATGGCAATCAGAAGTAGGCCTAAGCACATGGCAGCTGCAGCTCCTGTGGGATTCCCAGGGAGGACCCATAACTTTCTAGCAAGTTCCAAGACTAGCCCAGCAAAATGGACATGCTCAGTGCAGTATAAGGGTGAGTCAGCAAAACCCAAGTCAAGTCTTATTGTTAACTTTCAGAATTGTGGTGCCAATCATGAGTCTAAAAGAGAGAAGTGCTTAGCATTTGGTCAGCAATGCCACAAGTGTAAAAAATAGAGCCACTTTCAAAAGTTTTGTAAATCAAGCAAGCCTCATTCAATTATTAAGAAAGGTCACTCAAAAAAGCAAGCTGATTATGTGGAAAATGGCAAACCCACTTTCTATGTAGATGGTGTATCAGTGGCCAGTGAAAAGGTTAATGCAGTAGATTTGTTGGCAAAGGATGAAGTATTGTGTACTGTCTTTATCAATGGTAAATCCTTGGAGCTCAAAGTGGATACTGGTTCATAGTGTAATGTAATGTCAGCAAAAATATTTGCTAGCGTGAAAGCTGGTGAGCAACTTAATTTGGTTAATTGTGAAAAGCTTATTCCTTATGGAGGTGAAGAGATTCAAAGCAAAGGCTCAGTAGTACTTTCATGCTATTTGGCTGGGAACAGTTACAGCTTGCAATTTTATGTGGTTAGAAGACCCATGCAGTCATTATTAGGTCTCAGAGGCAGTTTGAGAATGAAACTGCTTTCTTTTACCAAAGAAGTACATCATGTAAGCACATCTCCCAGTTCCAGATTCAATTATGCTATTTTCTCAGAATATGCTGATGTTTTCAACGACAAGTTAGTGAAACTTCCAGTTTTGTACTCCATGAAAGTAGACCAAGAGGTCAGTCCAGTGGTCAGAGCAGTGAGGAGAGTTCCAACAGCTATGCAGGACAAAGTCAAGGTCCAGTTAGACAAAATGTTGCAGGAAGGTGTGATTTGTCCAGTCACAGAACCAAATGAGTGGGTGTCTTCCATGGTAGATGTTCATAAGAAATGTTCAGACGAAATCAAAATATGAACTGGCCAAAGAGACTTGAACAAGGCATTAAAGAGACCTCATCATCCTATGCGTACAGTCGATGAGGTTGCTGCCATCATGCCAAATGCCACTGTTTTTTCTGTTCTAGATACAAAGAGTTCATTTTGGCAAGTAATGCTTAATTGCAAATTTTCACTACTGACTACATTCAGCACACCATTTGGTAGATACAAATTCCTCAGGATACCTTTGGAAAAAATTCTGCCAGTGAAATCTTTCAGTTGACAATGGAGCAATTTTTTTATCAGTGTGCTATAATAGTGGATGACTTACTGGTTGGAGGTAACGGTGAAGCAGAGCATGACAGAAACCTCAGGAAAGTTCTGGACAGAGCCCGTGAGGTGAACTTGAAACTTAACCCTCTGAAATCTAAATTTAGACTACCAGAAGTTACTTATGTAGGTCATTTATTTAGCAGAACAGGCTTATGACCAGACCCTTCTAAAACAAGCAGCCATTCTTGAGATTCCAGCACCACACAATGTACAATCCCTACAGGTTTTCTTGGTATGGTTAACTATTTGGGCAAATGATCCCTTATTTTTGTGAGTTATCAGCACCTTTAAGAGAGCTGGTATGCAAAAATGTTGCCTGGTCATGGTTAGAACAACACCAGAGAGCATTTGATAACCTCAAACAGCAATTTGCCAATCCGCCTACATTGAGATACTATGATGTCCACAAACTAGTACTTCTTTCCTGTGATGCTTCAAAGTTCAATCTTGGTGCAGTTATGCTTCAAGAGGGCAGACCTGTTGCCTATGCATGAGTTATCAGCACCTTTAAGAGAGCTGGCATGCAAAAATGTTGCCTGGTTATGGTTAGAACAACACCAGAGAGCATGTGATAACCTCAAACAGCAATTTGCCAATCCACCTACATTGAGATACTATGATGTCCACAAACTAGTACTTCTTTCCTGTGATGCTTTAAAGTTCAGTCTTGGTGCAGTTATTCTTCAAGAGGGCAGACCTGTTGCCTATGCATCTAGCACTCTTACCCAAACTGATATGCAGTATGTTCTAATTGAGAAGGAACTTTTGGCAATTGTGTTCACATGTTGAAAATTCCATGATTATATTTATGGCTGAGCTATCCAAGTTTAAACTGATCATCAGTTTCTAGTTACTATTTTGAGGAAGCCTATGCATACCACTCCAGCAAGATTACATAGAATGATGCTCAGATTACAAAAGTATAATTTCAAAATGGTCTATACAAAAGGCAAACTTCTTTATCTGGCTGATACCTTATCCAGATTGCCAGAAATACCACAGAACAACTTGATGCAGAGAATTTTGACTTTGATGTCATGGAAGTGGGTAATTTTTCTGCCAGAAGACTTGATGAGCTAAGGGATCATACAAAGACTGATCCAGTTTTGCAGAAGCTCAACCACTTCATGGCCTTCAAAGCAATATTATGTACTGCCAGAAGTACAACCTTATTTTCCATACAGAGATGACAAGCTGATGGAAGATGGTATCATTTTCAAAGGTCACAAAGTTATTGCTCCTACCTCCTTACAACATGAATACATTCAGATTTTGCATCGTGGCCACCCAGGTTCTGAATCTACCAAAAGAAGGGCAAGAGGAGTAGTGTTTTGGCCTTCTCTGCTAAAGGACATTGATAAGTGCTTTCTTCTTGTTCAGTATGCAATAGTACTAAATGGCATTTGCAAAAATAGCCACTTTAGCTAAGCCAGATTCCTGAACTACCTTGGTCAACAGTAGCCACTGACATATTTGAGAGGAACAATCAGCATTACTTACTGTAAGTAGACTGTTATTTGAACTGGTTTGAAATTGATTTGCTACCTAACCTAACATCCAGTGCTGTTATTACTAAGATGAGATGTCATTTCTCAGTCTATGGTAATCCACATAAAGTTATTTCTGACAATGGTACCCAGTATACCAGTCAATTGTTTCAGAAATGTGCAAAAGAGTGGGACTTTATCCATGTTATTAGTAGTCTGGAATACCCACAGTCGAACGGCCTTGCTGAACAAACAGCACAGAGTGCAAAGCAATTACTAGAGAGGTCAAAGCGTGACAATACTGATATTTTCTTGAATTTGCTTAATCTCAGAAATATACCCTGTGACAACCTACTTTGCTCACCTGCTCAGAGACTTCTGTCTAGGCAAACCAGAACAACCTTGCCTATCAGTTCTAGTTTGTTGGTGCCTAATGCTAAAAACAACAGAGCAATTGAAGCCCAACTCTTTAAGAAATGTTCCTTTCAGAAGTCCCGCTATGACAAAACAAGCAGATTTCTTCATCCGTTAATAGAAGGAGAGACAACGAGGATGCAAACAGCGAAAGGCTTTGATTAAATTGGACAAGTGAAAAGCATATGTGCTGAGCTGAGATCCTACTTAGTGGAATCTGAGGGTACAGAATACAGGAGAAACTGCAGGCATCTTTTTCCTGTGTCTGAAACAATATCGCAGCGTCATACCTGTGATACAGACTCTAGATCTCAGAGCCGTCCTGACAATGTTCATACTGAAGAACATGTCTTAGTATCCATTCCCATTCCTGATGGTGTCCCAGTTGTCCCCAGAGTTGAACATTCCTTCAAGACAGCCCCCCATTGCTAGATCCAATTCTGATTTTTATGTTACACGGTCAGGTCATATTTCTAGACCTAGTGTAAAATTCACAGCAACCTGGACATGATTGTTTTATATGTGTCTAATTTTGTATGAATGCATGTCAGAAGAATTAGTTCTGTATAATTGCATATCAGAAGATCATTTCTGAGTAATTGCATGTCAGTGAATACTGTCATTTGGCATATGATCTATTTTTCAAAGAGGGAGGATGTAGAACAGAGTGTGTGTGTGTGTGTGTGTGTGTGTGTGTGTGTGTGTGTGTGTGTGTGTGTGTGTGTGTGTGTGTGTGTGTGTAACTTTAAAAAGCATTTCCAGATGTAGGCATGTGCATATAAATAGTGAGCACATGCAGGTAGTAGTGCCATTTTGAGAGAACAGAGTGTTAACATGTATGAGTGTAGTAGTCAGTCTGTTTATAAGTTTATTTAAGTTTAAGTAACTAAGCCTCATTTCTGATGTGTTTGTGTGTAATTAAGCTGCTTGAACAGAACCCCAACTGTTTGTCTGTTTTATCTTGACTGGATAAGTGACATGGAATTACTAAGTCTGAAAAACATATTGCCAGTGTGCCCATTTGCCCAGTGGAAGGGATTTGTTACCATGAAGCACATGTGCATTATACTACATCCTGGCGCAGTGGCCTCTGTCACTAGGTACTTTTCTACTTCTTCTAGCTTTGCTCTGTTCTGTATATGCATTAGTGTTAGGTCCTAGAGACTTGAAAGAATTACAGAGAATTTTACTGAAATAACCTGGTCTTCAGGCACATGCATTAAGTATTCATACAGAGATTCACTGGCAATTATATATAACATTTTTTTCCATTTGTTAATTGGGTACACCCACTAGGCACAAGTCTCTTTCTAGGGGTAACCTAGAACTACTGTCTAGTTAATGCTCAGAACTACATAGTACACAAAGGACAGGTTGTAAATAAAGGGTGGCCTAACAGTGAAACTTGCAGTTGGGGTTCCTTTTGGGTGCTTGGTCCTAGATGGTGTTTCTTTCTCTTTTTTTGCTTCAGGCATAATTGCTTATGAATCTGATAGCCTGCTGCATGCTGTAGTGTTATGTCAATGATCACATGGTAGTATTTAATGGGTTCATGAAAATCATATATATTTTTCTATTACTTAGTCTTTCTTTGGGTTGCAGTGACCTCAAAATAAGAATAATAAAGTAAAGAGAGTGGGTGGGGGCCTGCCCTTACAAAAACAATGGTTTCTGTCAGCAGGTGTGCTGTACTTTCACAAAACTATTTTGTTGTTGGTTATTCATGTTTAGAGCATTCATGTACTTGAGAGAATAATTTTGTGTAGTAGTTACCAAGCAGGTGTATTTCGAGGTGCTGGGATTCAAGGTACCATAACAGAATCCTGCAAGTGAGGAACACACATTTCTACTAGTTTAGAGGGGCATGCTAGCTTTGTAAGGTTTATCTCTTTTTTTGGAGGATCCCATAGAAATGACCATAGTTTATTTTTGAAATTTAGTGAGCCATTCTGAGATGAGGTGATTTGGGGAAGATATTGCTTGCAAATCTTTATTCTAATTAATACAAGCATTTTTGAAACTGATGGTTTAGTCTAGGAGGAAAATATGAAGTTTTGATCCTGAAGACTGATCCTGTGATAGGACATTAGATTTCCACATTACCATTTGTGCATCAGGTTGTACACTCAAATTTTATGCAGGAAGATCAGAACACTGTGGGTTCTGCTCTCACACCAGGTGCTTGGATTTTTGTTTTAGTACTGAGCCTGTACTCCAGCATAAGAGAGGTACTACCCTACCTGAGATGATGATGACTCAGGTAGATGTAAAAGGCCCAATAACACTTAATAAAAAGAGGAGGCAAACTTTTCCAAACATTATATTTACACATAAACAGCGTATTTATTAAATCTTTTAAAAATGCTTGTACTTACTTATTATTTACAAAATATAATAAAATATAATGAAAATAATATTATAAATATATGTATATATATTAGATTAGATATAGATATATAGATATTTACATATACATACACACAGGGCTAGTGTTAGCATTTGGGGGGGCCCCCAGCAAGTGTCAATTTGGGGACCCACGGAACGCTTTAGTCTAATTATCACCCTGTTACTGTCACCTCTACTAAGCAACCTTTTAGCTCATGCTGCAGACTATTAGGAGTAGTACATACAGACTGAACTGTAGCTGCAATGCTCTTACATTATGAAAGGACTGTTTGCAGCACCATGTTGGTCCGTCTCACAGAAGAACATTCACAGTGAGTGGCATTTAGTTGCAAAAATGATATATTACAACAGCTTTACACATAGAATTAGAGTACTGTTTCAACCCCCTACATACACACTCACATCCTCCACTGGTTCCCTCTGTTTTACCCCCATCCCAGGATCCCTACACCATGCACATTATTTTTACTTTTTTTTCTCACCTTTTGTCTTACTCTTTGGTATTTTCAAGAAACCATGACATTCTACATGCTCTGATATGCATATTAAAGTTTTTTTTTTCTTTTTACACTACCTTTTCATCCAGTGATGGCTTAAGAGAAATTGTGATCAAGGAATGAAATGCAGTGTTGCTGTTGAACATTAGTTTTCCCTCATATCCTTTCAACATACTTTACCTGGTCAAGAAAACACAGCTATAACAGTTTAGGAAATAATTCAATGAAGGCAGGGCCCTGTGAAGCGATAGGGTTATAGATGCTCCGAGGTACATTTTAAAGCATTCTCAACCTTTTAATCCAATAGTGACCTGAACAAAAATCATAAGAAAGAAAAGAATTTTGTTGTTTTTTTTTCTGTCAAGACAGACATAAGTTGTGCCCAAGGATTAATTTTTGAAGTTGATAAAATAACAGCTCACAGTAAGCAAACAGGATAATTGTTTGTGAGAAAACACAAATCCTATCTCAAAATACTGCCTGCTTACCTATCCCCCCAGACAGTCGCTGTCTCTGCATCCCTTCTGTGTATAGATTGGGGTAAAAGCAGAGATTCAAATAGACACAGTAATGTATTTCAAGTGATTGCTGTCAAGCATGCACACAACACATGCCTTCTCACTGTTCACCCATAATCCTAAGGCATCTACCTGTATGTGTGGCTAATGTGTGATTGTGAGGAACTTGAAAAAAATAATGATTACAGTAATGTATTCCACTGTGTACTGTCTAGGAGCAACAAAGTGGTATACATTACTGAACAGTAAAGTGACCCTACACTAGCTATAGTAACTTTCTTTGTACACCTCTGAAGTATGTGAGAAAAAGAAAAGAAACAGTGACCACACTGTTTCCAGTCACAACACAATCTATACTGACCTCCTGTACATACTTCTAAGGTTTGATTATGATGAAAGTTAAAGCAATAATAACCACACCATACCCAGCACACCACACAACCTACAGCAATCTTCTGTACTCACCTCTGAGCAGGGCTGGTGATTCAGAATAGGTGCTGCTGAGGACGAGGCCATTACTAAGTCTATGTCAAAATCTATTTATACAGTCTGGGGTGTGGGGGCCACCGGTCCCATAGAAGGTCTTCTTCTTTCAGCTTTTCTCAGTTAGGGGTCGCCACAGAGGATCACTTGCCCGCTCATGACTGGCAGTGGAGTTTTACAGTGTTGTGTTGCCAGCCCGGCACCCAACATTCCACAGAAGGCACACACTCATGCCTAGGGCCACTTTAGAGTGTCCAATCCACTTACAGCATGTCTTTAGGAAGAAACCAGAGCACCCAGAGGAAACCCACGCGACCAGAGGGAGGACATGCAGACTCTGCAAAGAAGGCACCTCAGCCGAGGATTGAACTGGAGAACCTGTTGCTGTCAGGTGGCAATGCTAACCGCTGCACCACCGCAGCCTCCCTAGCCCCATAGAAGATCTAAGGGTCTGAATGTCCTATGATGCATTTTATGCCCTAATTTTGAAATATAATTACTTGTTAACTGCATGTTTTTTACTGCTACCCAGAGGAATTATGTATGTTCCCACCATTACTGTGTGTGTGTGTGTGTGTGTGTGTGTGTGTGTGTGTGTGTGTGTGTGTGTGTGTGTGTGTGTGTGCATGCATGTGTGTGTGCGTGTGTGTGTGTGTGTGTGTGTGTGTGTGTGTGTGTGTGTGTGTGTCTGTGAGTCTGTCTGTGTGTGTGTGTGTGTGTGTGTGTGTGTGTGTGTGTGTGTGTGTGTGTGTGTGTGAGCGTGTGTGCATGTGTGTGTGCATGCAGTGGTACACAGATAAAATTGATGATATGTTTTGTTCACACACACACACACACACACACACACACACACACACACACACACACACACACACACACACACACACACACACAAACTGCAAGTTCACCTTCATGGAAACTGGAGGAATTCCGTTTCACCTGCTGTATGTTTTTGAGGAGCTGGGATTAACCACAATACATGGATAGATGCACACACAGAAGGAAACGGTATGGAGATTCCACATAGAAAAAACATAGCCAGGAACTCAACCAGAGTAAAGTACTGTAAAAGAGATAAATACGATACCAAACTGTAACAGCAAACAAAAAAAGCAAAAATGGCCACAGCAGAAAAAACAGAGCACAGACTTTAATGTAAGCGCTTTCGGTCGAGGTATTACCTCAACCTTCATCAGACATATACAATTAACACAACCATAAAACATCCTTAAATATACAATGCATAATTAGAAAATGGGCACCAATTAACCTATTAATTGTTATAACCTCTTAAAGCTGAAGACCAAAAAAATAAAAGAATATAAAAAAATGTAAAAAAATGTAGGTTAATTGGTGCCCATTTTCTAATTATGCATTGTATATTTAAGGATGTTTTATGGTTGTGTTAATTGTATATGTCTGATGAAGGTTGAGGTAATACCTCGACCGAAAGCGCTTACATTAAAGTCCGTGCTCTGTTTTTTCTGCTGTGGCCGTTTTTGCTTTTTTTGTTTGCTGTTAGAGTAAAGTACTGTGAAATAGCAATGGTACTTACTGCCCACCATGGCAAAGAATAGTTGCTTTCATACAAATCATCTTCCTGTCAGACCACCAAAGATAGCCAGCTATTATGTGTAAGATCTATATTTGTGATGGTAAGTGAAAGAAAACATAGCTAACTTACTACGCTTATGTACACTGCAACCACATCCCCTAAAACACAGACACACACACACACACACACACACACACACACACACACACACACACACACACACACACACACACACACACGCGCACACACACACAAAAGACATAGTTTTACACTGATTTTACCAAATAGCAGTACATTGTGCAATACTAGTACTGCCACACCAGATCAGTTATTGTTCTTTAGCAGTCATCAAACAGCAGCAGCAGAAAGTCACTTTTATTTACCTCACTGAGGAGTAATGCATACCTGTCACTGTCCCTGATTACACAGCATGTCCATGATTTCGCCTCATAATTTTGCTCTGTCCCACATAAATATTTTGATTTACTGGTAAATCATTCAAGATTATAGACAGTTAATAGATCCAGATATCAGAGTTTCATACTTCTTATTGTCCAGAAAATGTGTGTTGGTGCAAAACATGTTATTCTATTAAATGTTTAAGTAAATTGGAGTAATATTTTAAAAGTGTTCTTTATATTAAACTTTTATTCTGCTATTATTTTTGGCTTTGCTCAAGAATGGAATTTTTGAGTAAAGAAGTTAAGAGTTATAGTTTCTGTTGTACTGCCAGTATTTTTAAAACTCCCTGAAAAAAAAAAACATCCTTGCAGATCAGGAGCATTAGCTCTTCTTAAAATTCAAGGCAAAAACTGAGAGTGGTCAGTCTGTGCTGCTGATCTCAAGCACTCACCTTGCTCATGCTCATTCACTTTTTATTTACCTTTTCTTAACAGGGCAATATCAGAACCCTGTTTTAGATAAAGGACATGATTAGAAAATTAATATTTTGTTCCTCCCATTTCCCCTCAACAAGCAGCGGCATTTGTGGGGGACCCTACACCTTCAAGGATGGTCGAGAAGCTCCCTGCAGCCATGGCTACTGAAAGTGCTTAAAGCTGGCTGTGATTTTAGTTTTAGAGGCAGGAATGCCTACTAGCAGGGTTTAACTAAGTCAAGGGCACTATTTCAGTGGTAAAATGTTTAATGAAGTTGTTAAGTCTGTCACTTGATAAAATACTGTTACTTTAGTCAGAGATATCTTTGAATTGTACAGGAGATATAAAAAAGACTTATTACTCACCTGGTTTATTGTGTACACAAGATTGCTGTACTAGCTGTACTAACTTTTTTGGTTTGACTAACGTAGCAAAATATCAAAATAAAATAACTATCTGTGGCTGTGTGTGTGTGTGTGTGTGTGTGTGTGTGTGTGTGTGTGTGTGTGCGTGCGTGCGTGTGTGTGTGTGTGTGTGTGTGTGTGTGTGTGTGTGTGTGTGTGTCTGTGCACTTTAGATATATTTCCATAATCACATTTTACCCTACTCATATCTTCATCACTCATTTTATTATCTTTCACAGAAAAATGCTCTATCTCTTTCTTCCAATAAAAGTACTCAGTTCCTCATTCTTTCCTTTAATTGCATATCTCTGTCTTTTTAACCAGCTGTTCAGTTATATTCCATTTAATTTAAATAAAAAAAAACTTCCCTTCTTAAAGGACATTATATAGATATTTATACAGCCTGCCCAAATTTCTTCCATTTTCTTTATAAATTTCATTTCCTACCTTATCAAATTCCCTTTCTATTTCTACTTACATTTTCTTACTTTTCCCCTTATGTTCCTTCCACCACTTCATTTAAGTACAATAAAAATGTCATATCTCTATGGATTTCAAACAATGCTCCCCCCCTTTCCCTCTGCCTCTCTTTATTCCTAACATAATGCTCTCTCCTACATATCTATTTTCTCCTTTTCCTGTTGTAAAAGCATTCTGCTTTTCTTTAAGCTCTACCTATACCACCACAAGATTAGAATAACTCACAGTTTGTGCCCTCTTCAATCTCTTAAACACTCAAGAAAAAATGTTTTTATGCCCTTATACGTGCTCATCTGTACATATATCTTCTATCCTCTCCACTTGTATCTGTGCATTTGACATAATTTCCCCAGCATTTTGTACATTTACATGTTTACCTTTTCTTTCCTTCACATCGTAGTTGAAATAATTTACTATTACAGTATCCATATTCAGCAAAACATGTTTCATATTCCCCTCAAACATTTCTCTTCTTTGTATTTGCATATGCATACAGCATAACACATCTCATCACTCTTATCCTAAGCTTGCAATCTAATATATATAACTACATTCCCTAGGTCTTCTAAAATTACATCTAACATTTTCAAATCACATATCTCTGCTAAAATGGCTGTTCCTGAACATCTCTATTTATCTGGAATCTTTCTTTATACTATTTGTGTTTAATGATAAAATGGAAACGTTACCCTCTTCATTGTTTTCTGTATTACACCAACATTTGTCAGCTCCTTCATTTTCCTTATTTGTAAACCTAGTACCGATTGAAGTTTTAACTTTTTTCAACAGTACCAACCCAACCAAACATTCAGACATATTTGTAGTTTGAACTTCTTATCTGATCTTCCTGCCAATGGTACCTTTATCAGCATACTACTGTTCCTTTTGTTCACTTTCAGAATTGGTGTCCTCTTCATTGACTGACATGTCTACTTTATGAGAACCAGCATCGTTTTCAGTTAAAACATTTACATAATTTTGTACTTTACTTCTCCCTCTGGTGTCCCTTCATTTTCTGTTCCCTTTTTCTTTTTGACCCCTCCCCATCTCTTCTATGGGGCAATCAAACCATAAATGCACTTATTTGGAAAATCTAGAACATTTCAAAACACAGTGTTGCATTCCATGACCCTTTTCTCTACATTAGAATTTGGTACATACATTAATTAAAAGCATATCACTCCAATAGAAAAAGAGCATATTTTTAGATTACATGAATTTTCAATGTCCATCTTTTAACATTTACAATAATAATACATTTTGCAACTTAATTTATTTAGCTATTGTTGACTAGGTTAGCCCATTGGGCTAGTAACCTCTTTTCAGGGGAGACTCATATAGTATTTATACTGACTAGGATAAATTTGGACAAGGTATTAGGGAAATTTTCCTACTCTTTTTGTTAAGTGCTGTGGGATCTTTTACATCTATTTGAGCTACCACCAAATGAGGCAGATGGGACCTTGGTTAAATGTCTCATCTGAAGGATGGCACACTCAGGAATGCAGTACCCCCTAATGTTTCACTGCAGTGTCAGTAATAAACAATAATCCAATCAGCTGTGGTTGGAATAGAACCCCTAGCTATCTAGTTGTCCAGCACTAAAGACAATGATGACACATGATGAGCCACAGACAATTTCATTAGCAGCCAAACCAGCATCTATTTTTCATGTCCCAGACCATGAGTTTCTTCCATCTAGTTTTACAGTAACATCTGAACTAGGCATCTTTCAAAAAAAATTCCTCACCTCCTGTTCTGTGACATCAACAGTTCTAAATTGTAAAGTCAGTGACATTTTTATTCATAACATTAATACTTGAAAAATTGCACTTTTTCCAAGGAGAACAATTCTTTTTTATCCTCAAGTTTAGATACAAATGTTTCAAACAAATGAAAGGATTTGAACGTCAAGTCACAAAACTGTACATTTCTTAAGTGGATACAAATTTTTTCTGCCTTAAATCCTAATTGCTCAATAAATGAGTGCCAATCCATACACCTGTCCATTGATTTTGCTGTCTTAAATCTACTCTGCATTGTTGGCCTTTTCTTAGTTTGCAATATTTTCTGGACACTGTCTTTCTTTTCTGCTGCCATCATTGTGTATGCTCTTGTAGAACCACCCACATTCCCCAGGGCATTCATTTCCATCATCCTTGAAGTCTCCATCTCTGGAATTACATCACAAATGCTATCAGTGAAATAACCCCCTGAAATAACTCCTCCAATGGCATATACCTTTCTATAGCATCACTCCAGGACAACTCCTTTCTCTCTTCAGGATCACCTTCTCTTACCAAATGATTTAGTACTGTATCATCTAAGCTGCCCTCTTCAGTAATGATGGCAATTATATCAGGTAAGTCCTCAGCTACTTTTTCAATATCCATTTCCATATCCACTTGCTAAATTACTCCATTTTATGCTTCTGCTACAGTGGGACAACAAATATCCCCTTCCATCCTTCTAACATAAAGAATCCTTCCAAATCCCCTTATTGAAAAGAGTGGGAGAATTGTTCTTGTGCCCTGGCCAGAGTTTTCCAAGTCAGTATGAACACCATCTTGAGTCGCCCCTGAAAAGAAACTGCTATTCTAGTGAGACTATCCTGGCAGATCCAGGAATCTGCAAAAGGGAGGGCACAGTCTGGTCAGTTGACTACCGGGGTGGGAGAGGGAAAGTGTGACACTGGGTCTGGGGAATGAGGAAAGATCACCATATGTACTGATATCACGTGTGAAAAGACAGCACTATACATTCAGTTGCACTATATTTTGCTGTGGATGTGATAGTAGAAACAGGTAATTTCTGTGCAGCACATAGCAGTACCAAGTTTTTTCAACATATGCCTGAAAGAGATGCTTGGATGCCCATGTCAGGTCATTCCCTATCCATGGGATAGCTGGCACAGGCACATGCATTGTTGTAACCTGGGAAACAATCCCACTGAATGTGATATTAGCTACAAAGAGTTTCATAAATAAATAATGATGTTGAAATAGTGAAGTTCAGTTAAGTAAAAGTAACACAGGAATTAAGTCGATGTTATGAAAAAAATCCCAAAAAGCAAATACTCAGTTAATAATTTTATTAATTTTATGGTTCTAAAATGGATGTTTTCATATAAATATCTTCCTACTACATACTTCCTGAGCTTTTCTTAACAATGTTGTTTTAGTTTCATCTTGAATTTGTCTCCTTGTTAAACCTAAAACCCTTCAGTGTCTTCCTTTTCATCTTTTCAGGGTATTCAGGTTTGCAAGTCAAATAACCACTAATCTAGCCACTATCTGAATAGCATACCCTATTTTAATTACGATTTCACTAATAAAAATGTTTGGCAATGTATGTTTTAAATGCACAAGATGCTTTGTTAAAGTATTTCACAGACTATAATGGCAATATAGAAAACCCAAATGTAATAATCCACTTAAATATGGGTCAGTTAGAGACTCGGCTGCCTGTACTGACAGACTTTACTGGCCCCTTGACTCTATGGTGGTTAGAAAATCCTTTAAACATATTATCCCTCCATGTGGTCTACTGATGTTGTAGAACTACTTTATTCCTTTTTATTATGGTCATCATTGAATATAATGCCTGATTCAGTATGTACCTCACTAAACAATTAAACATTCTTAAAATGCAACCAAATTTCCTCACCAGACAGACTAAAAGCTAAGTCCACATATTTTGTTTCACATAGACTCCTCAGGGTGATGCTTGCTTATGAACAACCTAGTATTCTAGGAACTTATTCACCCTAAATAGAAACATTTTAAAGCAAACACCTGTTCTGGAGACTTAAACCTACACTAGAATATCAAACACACCAAACAGCATGATTGATACATAAACCTGTGTACCTCCATTTCCAGAATAGGACATCTTTATATATCAAGCAGAGAAATTCCATAGCAGCCTTTAAAACCAATATGAATTACTGAATGGAAGACCACAAACTTTTATCCATGCCATGGGGGAAGGGGGTTTACTTAATGGAGACATTGTTAATCTCCCACTAGTATTGGTTGACAGGGCTGAGATTCTTGATGGCCCCTTAGCATTAAGGTTAACAACCTATGAACATATACCGATGAGAGTCAGATGTACCAAATCTTCACATTTGCTATGAAGCTTTACAAATGTAGTTTTATATTTGCTGAACATGCCATCATGTTGCAACATGAGAATTGTTGTTGTCATTGGCATGTGCTATTCAAAGGGAATTTTTATGCCTGGCTGTTTGAAGTACTTTGAAAAAATGACAGAACATTTGTATGTTGATGTAGGCACTGAAAGAGGGATTCGGCATGCTTGATATGCAAAGCTGATTGAAGATATTATTGCCTGTTTAATATATTAAGATAGTAGTGCAGGGAAGTATATATTGAAGATATAGAAAGTGAAGTAAAAAAAGCTGACTTCTTGGGAGCAGCTCTGACACACAATGAGAGCTGCTTAGTATCAAGTTGTTAAACAACTCTCATTGGGAAATACATTGAAAGTGAGGCATGACAAATAGTAAAGACTGAGATATCTGGAGTTGACCATTATGCTGTTTGGCTACACTTTAGAAACACAGGGTCTTTACACCCAGCTGATATCAATAACCATTAAGGTGTCTGTAAAATATCCCAATTAACATCCAAAACAAAAAATAAAAAGGCCACACAGACAAATTAGTAAAAACTACAAGAAATACTAGCAAAGCTAGATTTTTTTCAATGTATGATACCTTAAACCTCCTGTAATAAAGCTAAAGGGGTCCTAAACTGTAACCAAACAGTCAACTTATGCTGTGCTGATGAGGTCATAAGAAGGCCAAAACATACAGGTCCATAGCTAGTGGGATTTGGCTTTGTCCTGAATGTACCCATTAAGACTTAAGTAAAAAGTCATGGACATTCAGAAGCCATATAGCTGAAAGACTATGTCCTTAAGGGGTCATTTGCATATATCCTGGGCCTTTTACAAGAGGTTTAAGGTAAGACAGTGAACAACTCTAGCTTTGCTAGCTTTTTCTTGTAGTTTTTTTTTTTTACAAATTCATTCCACACCATGGAATACCATATAAAAACCTTCTGGCACAAGTCATTCTTATATTCATTAACAAATGGCATAAGTTCATAATATTTTTGGAAAATAACCCACCTTTTTTGAGGTATCCAGAGATGAATCATGGTCAAATCGGTCCCTAAGAAGGGTAACGAATCAGGCTTCCCCAACAGCACCCCCTCAAAGCCATTCCATTGTCCCATTCCTTGGCTATTTCTTCCCAGTTACCATAAACTCAGTATGTTTACTATTTTGTTTACATCTACAATGATTACAGATATTTGGATTTAATTTAAAACTGCCTATTTCAGAACATTTCAAAAGGCCACTCAAACTTCTGTTATTATAGTCCACCAATATCAGTCCATGTGCACAATCTCTGCAGATGTAAAAGTCATCTGAATAATTTCACATTAAATAGATCTGTAACTAATGACGAGGTTGTTACTAGCAAACAACTTTATATTTCATCTTAAAATATAGTGCTTACCGCCGTTGAAGAATAAATTGCCTATGTCACAAAAAATTGGTAAACCGATAATGTTGCAAAAGGCAAACCAACATAGTTACTAGGCATCTCATCCAAAGGAGGACACACTTAGGACTGCAGCACCTCCACCTCCCTTAAAGTAAACACAGAATCAACAATCCATCTGCATGCTCTTATATTGTCTCCCATTCTCACTCTCTCACATTCTCTAACTCTTGTTTATCTAAGACCATAATTCCCATGCAAGACATAGAAGTATACTAGTTTGGACAGAGAAGCCATAAAAAACTCACAAATGAAACAAAACTTATCAAAATAGTAAGAAATGTTTAAAAATAATATATTCTATGCACAAATTAAAAGGTAGCCACCAGAAACATTCACATAAAATGCAGACTATGCATACTGTAAATGCCAATACTGATAAGAAATTCTCTCAAATAGCCTAGTACAAACCTATGAAGGCATTAACTAGAGTATAACAAAAAAAAAATGCCAGTTTCCTGAATGAATCTACACTTTCAATCACTGTGTGCTGTGTTAAATATTCATCTTTCAGTTTGGGTCTCTCAGATCTTGTAAGCTTAGTTTTTAATGTATTTATCAAAATTTGCATCTGATTAGAGAGAGATCCATACCTTTCAACTGTCCCACAGATTCTAGCAGAATGTTCAGATTTTTGCCTCATTTTTCATCTGTTTCTCATAAATTTCATGGTTTTCTGGTAACTATCTTCTTAAAGGAAGACTCCACCCTAGAACTAAAAAAATATTTTTTTTTTCGCTCTATCATTGTTTCCTGACCTATTTTAACACCTCAAAACCACTCTGTGTCCCAAAGTCTCTTATCACACTTTCGGTGTTAAGTAGACTACCACCTATGTGGTAGTTCATGGGTACTGAGTTTTTACCAAAAGGAATGACAATGCACTTTTGGGCATTGAGCTTGAGGCCATGGCTTTGACACCAAGCATCTGTCTCAGCAAGGCCCTTTTGTAGGATGTCCACATCTTTTGGAGTTTTGATTATGGCTCCTAGTTTGCAGTCATCTGCGAACTTTGTTAGCCAAAGACCTTCTGTGTTGGCCTGTACTTCAGAGAAGTACATACCAAACAGGAGAGCAACCAGGACTGAACCCTGTGGTACCCCACTTGTCACTGGTCTGAAGCTGGATTTGGAGTCTGCTACTTTCACAGTGTGGGTTCTGTCAGAGAGCCAGTTGGCAACCCATCTTGTGACATAGGGATTTATACCTAGTTTAGTGAGTTCATCTATAATTCCAGAGTGGGGGATGGTGTCAAAAGCCTTGGCGAGATCTAGATAGGCTGTGTGAATCACCTTACCCTCATCTACGGCTTTGGTGACTGCTTCAAAGAAGTCTATCAGGTTTAGGAGACATGATCTGCCTTTTACAATCCCGAACTGGGTGGGGTCCTGAGTTTGGAGATTTCCAATGTCATTGTTTATAAGTTCCATGATGATACGCTCCATAGCCTTGCAGACCAGGCACGTTAGGCTAATGGGGTGGTAGTTTACAGGGTCTGTGGTGGCTCCCCCTTTGTGGAGTGGGATAACTGTTGCTGTCCACCATTCAGTGGGCACATAGCCTGAGGTGAGGCTATGATTGAACATGGTACTTAGGTGGGGTGCCAGTTCATTCTGTAGTTCATGTAGAACACAGCCTGGGATGTTGTCAGGTCCCATGGATGCTGTGTTCTTGGCTTTGGATAGAGTGTTTTTTACTTGTGCAGCCGTGATTACAGGAACTTTGCATCCTTCTGGTATAGAGATGGGCCCTTTAGGGGATGACAGAGGGGTAAAGTTAGCACTGAACCTATCTGTCAGGATGTTGGCAATATCCATTGGTTCTGTATATTTAGTGCCATTGTGTTGTAACTCAGAGCAGATCTGAGTGTTGCCATTGAGATTCTTGACATAGCTATAGAATGCTTTGTGGTTGTCTTTAGAGTCAGTGGTGATTTGGTTTTCATAACTAGCTTTGGAGGATTTTATGAGGGATCTCAGCTTCTTACTGAAGGTGACCAGGGAGTTTCTCCAATCATGGGATTTTACTCTTTTTTGCAACAGTTTCTTTCTTCTGTTGTAGAGTTTGTTTATGGCAGGGGACCACCAGATTGGCTTCCTTTTTTGGAGGATAGCATCTTGGTTCTGTTAGGGATTGCACAATCCATGCACTCATGTAAGTGCTTATAAAGTGCATTTGTGTAGGATTCAGCAGTCATACCTCTATTGTCTGTCAGCATGGGTGTCGTGACATTTTCCACTTCTGTCTTAAGAAGCATGAAGTTGGCTTTGAAATTTTTTTTTACTGTGGTTTCCCTAATGGGGGGTGGGGGAGGGATGTGGATGTCTAGGGTGATTAGCTTATGGTCGGTTCTGACCAACGAGGAATTGACCTCTGGTGTGGAGCTCCGGTTGCCCATGTTGGTAATAACCAGGTCTAGGACATTGCTGCCCCTGGTGGGGGTGTGGATAAGTTGATCCATGGCATTGGAATTTATGAATTCCAGAAAACGTTGAGCACAAGAGTTGGTACATGAGTAGTTTTCCCAGTTAATGGTAGGGTAGTTGAAATCGCCCATTATGAAGGTGTTAGGTTGTACCCAAATATTTTCCAGTGTATTAAGAAATGAGGAGTGGGAATCCTGGGGCATGATGGGGGATCTGTAGCAAGCTACAATTTGGATTGCGGTCTTGCCCAGAGCTAGTTGCACTTGGATAATCTCGGATGCATTATGCTGAGCAACTAGCCTGGAGGTGTGGATATCCTTAATGAATATGGACATGCCTCTGCCTTTAGTGTTTCTGTCCAGGTCAGGTGACCGAAATGTGTGGTATGAATTATAGCCTGGTAATGCAGGGGTACTCTCTGGAGCCTTGAACCAGGTCTCTGTCACTGCACAGATGTAGATGTCCTCCATTTTAAGGAGTGCCTGGGGAGTGTGCATTTTGAGGTTTAGACTTTTAGCATTGAGTAGCAATACCCTCAGATTCTTCTTGCCTGCACCTTCTTAAAATATGTCTGGTAAGGCCATCTTACCTGATGCTTTTCTGGAGTTTACAATTAAAAACTGACTAATTTCAAACTTGGAAATGTGTTGATGTAGATTATTTTACTCTTAAGGGGAAAGGTTCAAGATGTCTGTCCTACCTATTTTTTTCAAGTGGTGGGGTGGATTGAGGAGGTTTTCATATAGAACCATGCAGGAGTTAGCCATAATTTTAACTATATTGCTTACAAGTTGTTGGAAGAGGAGTTCAGTTGTGATCAGTTGTGTATGGAATATTGGCATCCAACTTTCTATCTCAAAGCATGATTTCCAGTTATTTATAACATCACTCTTCTTTACCCACTCAAAAGTTTTCATGTTTTCTCTGTATGGCAAACATGCTTTTTTTATATTGTAATTTATTTTAATTGCAGAAGGAAATGAATAATTTTAAGTTGTGAATTTCTGCAATGACATTTGTAATCTTAATATCATTCTAGATGAAGTCAGTTGGTCAGCAACTTACATAATAAGTAGTGTCAGATCTTTCAAGGTGGGACCTATCAGTCAAGTAAAAAGAATATAATTTGGTCTTGGTACTTTACCAATTAACCACCTCCCATCACTGTCATGTGCTTCTTCCAGTAAAACAATGGCATATTAAGGCTGTAATATCTACCCTGTAGTTAGAATAATTGGATGAACCTGATAGTCCCAAAGCTGACCATAAAACATATAGCCATCACACCAACAATTAATTTGAAAGTACCCCAAAATGATCTGGTACCTCAGCCATTCACCTTCTCAAGATAATTCAACAGTTACACATTGTGATATAAATACAAGATGAATGCCCATTTAGAAAATCAATTATTCAATTATACAATTAAAATTAATTTAACTTAATTTGACAAATAACCTTAATGACTAAAAATTATTCCTTTTACCAAACATTAATTTCTAAATTAAGTCCCCTAGGGTACCATATTCCAAAATTTACAATAATTGTATTTTTGAATTCATTTAATTTCTAATAGAATTACCCCAAAGAAGAAATGGCTGTGCTAGTACACTAAAGGAAAAAAAAAAACAGTATCCAAACCCTGATGAATTTTATGAAGGTGTTCTGCTATAGGATTTTTTAAATTTTTATTTCTAATGTCACCCAAGTGTTTCAGTACACACATCTTGACTTTCCTTTTAGTTTGAACCACATACCACTTAGGGTTAGTACATGCACAACTTATTATATATACCACCCCATACTACTCACAATCAAACCTATCATTAGAAGTAAAAATTTTCCATAGATTTTTAGTTCCTGATATTTTTTTTTTACCAAAGGGCATACACCTTGCAATAACCACAGGCAAAAGTGCTCCAGAATTTGGGAATACAGCATATAATCTTTTTCAAAACTCAGCATGAAAATGTAATAAACTCGGGAAATAAAGCTCCAACTGTTTCATCAAAAGACTCTAAATGCCAACTATTTTCAACTATTCTCTCCACAATATGAGAAAATAGAGAATATTTAGTTACAAAAAAACATCTTTTCTACCCCACACGGTTCCAATTTTGACCAAAATGAGTATTACCACCCTTATTTTTCTTTACATCTGAAACACCATCAAGTTTCATTCTAGCTTTCATCAGCTGGTCAGTAGAATAACCATGTTCTGATAATCTCAAACTCACTTCCTTTAAACCCACTTCTCTAAGTCTTTCATCAGAGGTGTTACTACTAAACCTTCTAATGTCTCCAAATGGTAAGGACTCCAACAAATGTGGGGGTGCATACTTGAAGCATGCAAAAATGTTAACTGCTGTTTCCTTAACATAGGGGTCTGTGACAGCATCTCTACTCCAGACCAGTAATCAAGGACCCTTAATCCTCACCACTGACACTGGTGAGAGATGGTCACTAAAACAGGAATGGAGTTACACAATATTTTCAGAAGCAGCTGTCTGCGGCAAGCACAACTTCCCCCAAGAGCACACAGGGAACATTCTCCAGGCCTGAGACTGGAGTCTCTGTCTTTCCATATCCCAAACAAGACTCACTTTGGAGCACTGTGTCCCAGTTCCAAGTAGCTGACACACCAACATCTGGATATTTGATTTTCACACACATACTCTCATGTGAAAGGCTGACACAGATTTACTAGCTGCACCCCCTCTGCCCAGACTGTATGGCAACCACTATACCACCATCCAACCACTCTAATGGTCTTACAAGGGTATCCAATTATACTGAGTAAAACAATACTAATATAAATGGTAGAGTGTAACCAAAGCAGCAAGATTTTTGGAGTGGCCAAGATGTCAGTAAAATAAGCACAAGTACTCTCAAGATGTTAAAAGTATTCTTTAAAAGACCATCCACAATGAAAGGTATACAAATATTTAATAATAAATAATAAACTAGAAAACATGAGAAAACTAAATATCTAAGTACAATAAACACCAGATTTTCAATCACAGGAGAAATAAAAATAGCACAGTTGGACAGATTCAAACAGATGCAGAAAAATACTGCTTAACTAATCTCAATGTATTTACTGACTGTCTAAAGAATAACTGTTCCCTAGCCAACTTAATTAATACAACACGGCAAGCCAGAATGCTGAGACATTTACTTCCACAAGGCAATGTGATGAGCTTCAAACTTACACTGAACTGAATTGAACTCATCTGACATAGATCTTTATATCAGGTTCCAAAGAAAACAAAACAAAACAAGCTGTTGTGTGAGTTCCATCCTCTCAGCGCTGGTTATAGAATGACATCAGATTTGATCTGCTGACTCTGGTACAATACACACTCAGAGCTTTGCTAAGATCTGTTGCTGTATCTGAATTCTATAGAACAATTTAAAAAACTTCTACTCTTCCCTTCCAGAATTCTTTATTTAAACATATGCATTTAATCAGTTATAATAATACTGTTGATATATGTTTAACACGAGCATTTGTACAAATCAGTGTGATTGTCAAATGACTCAAAATTGTTTACAAAACTATGCTGGCATATGTTACACATGCACTCCCCTATTCTCCTTGGTACAGATGGCAATATCTCACATCATTGCAGGGCCAATACTGAATTTTAGAATAATTATCTACATATTTAACTGGTTAGTATAATGGTTAAGGTGTTTACTTCACAGAGACAAGGTGCAGGGTTTGATTCTCACTTTTAGTATGCCTCCTTACACTTACCTATAAGGTGTTTACCTCAAAAACAAAAGATACAGGGTTTGGGTCTTATCTTTAATGGAAATTGGCTAGGTTTAAAATTGTCTACAGTGATAGCTAGCCTAGTACGCACTTGTGAATCTATGTGTTTAATGTTTGATTGTGAGGAAAACGAAAATAACAATCACACTACTAGAGTGGGAGGTTGGCGTAATGGTTAAGGTGTTTAATTTACAAACACAAAGTACAGGGTTTGATTCTTACATGGCATAATTGGCTAGGCTTAAAATATCCCACAAGGACAATTATCTTAGTACTAACCTATGAATGTACAAAAAAATCTAAATACCTAATAGAATTTTTATGTAATTCATATGTGAATCTTAAACCATATCAAAAAATTCCTTAAACAGTCTCCCTTTCCCCTTACAAATGAATAACAAATTGTCAGTAAATCTCTTGTATAAAACTACATGAATCCTAAAAAATTCAGTAGAATGCATAATTTTTTCCTCTCAAAATCCCCATGTAAACAATTGCATATGTTGGAGCATATGACACTCCTATTGCCATGCCCTTTTTCTGTAAAAAGAATTAACTTCCAAAACTGAAGTAGTTGTGTGTCAAACAGAATTCCAATAGCAGAATCAGAAAAGAAGTTCAGGGACCTTCACCCATAATGTTAAAGACTGCCTCCAAACTCCATTTGTGCTTAATGTTAGTATATAAAGATTTAACATCAACTGTTACCCAATAAAAGTCATCATTCCAACTTGTTTTCATTACACTTTCTAATACTTCTTAAGTGTTATTCACATGTGCAGATACTCTTTGTAACATTTTTTTCAAATGAAAATCCCAAAAAGTGCCCACTTTAGATAGATAGGGCCTCCTCCCCAAAATAATTGGTCTACCAGGAGGATTATTTAAGTCCTTGTGTACTTTCAGAATGGCATAATAAAAAATAGGATCAACCAGTTCAGCTATAAACAATTTCCTAACATTATCAGATGAAAAAATCCCAGCCTCTCCCCTCATTCTAGCAATTTTAACAGCTCTAAATTAAAAGAGACCACAGGATTACTTGACAGTTTATCATTCTGATTATCTAATAAGTCATGAACCATGTTATTATAATGATTTTTTTTCTAAAATTGCCCAATTACCCCCTTTATCTGTCTAAAAACAGATCTGTTTGTTAGCTTTTTTTTGTGTACATAAAATATATAGATCCTGGTTGTCATTGTGTTTCAGTTTAGTCTCCTGATGCAGTGCCATTTGTACTATAACTCCCTGAGTGTTGCTAACCTGGTAGGACACAGGACCTTTTACATTCCATCTCATACAAGTGCAAATAGGGCCTTTGCCTGTACATAATGCAAAACATAATGCAAAACAAAAAAACAGATACAAAGACCAACATAGTTATTTCAGAGAACCAGGGAATGATCTAACAATCTTATAGACTTAAACAGAAGCTGAGTTATCCCTCTGAACATCTTACACAAGCCCATTACATAAAGCAGTTTACTTCAGATTTACCTTACTAGATAGTTTGGCAGATTTTGTGTCAGTAATTCAACAACTACAGTATCAAATGTCAAGGGATTGCTCTCACAACAGTGAAAGCCCTTGCCAATAATAACTGGACAATTCAACCACACACAGGTTGAACCTACAAAGAAAGACGAAACAAAATGTTGGCAGATTATTAAGCCTACAAGTAATTTAAGAGCTGCATATTGTAATCTAGGGTCTAATTCTTTCAGCTTCCATCTATCTACTGTGCAACTCTAAGCAAGTTACTTAACCAGACAGTGCTCTAGGAAATTTCTGGCTGGTTTACTGGACCACACACTCACTAATTATGCATGAACATGAAATGAATATTAAAAAACTGCAGGAAAAAAAAAGAAAGCTGTCATAACTCCTATATATATATATATATATATATATATATATATAGTTACATGTGAAAAGATCGAGCAGCTGAAATATTGAAGACCATATGGTCGAGACCATATGATCAAAATTTCAGATGATCGATCTCTTCAAAGTGTTAAAAAAAATAAAATAAAGAAACACATGAGAGAGAGAGAGAGAGAGAGAGAGAAGTGTCACATCACAGTATCAACCCCCCTACTTAAATATACCAACTCCGAGATCACGCTACAGCAGGGAATAGTAATACTTCCCATTCTGCACTGTATTGTCGGTGTAGAGCAATCTCAGAGTTGGTATATTTAAGTAGGGGGGGTGTGGGGGTTCAGGGGGGGCTTGCCCCCCTGCAGTATCATTTTCTTGTTTATTTTTTTTTGTTTTTTTAACATTTTGAAGAGATCGATCATCTGAAATATCGATCATATAGTCTCTACCATATAGTGTTTGATATTTCAGCTGCTCGATCTTTTCACATGTAACTATATATATATATATATATATATATATATATATATATATATATATATATGTATATATATATATATATATATATATATATATATATATATATGTGTGTATGTGTGTCTGTGTGTGTATATGGATTCACTTCATAATCTCGAAATACTGAAATATCGAATTTCAGTATCTCGAGACCAAGTTGAAAATTCAAATAGCGAAACCACAAAACCGCGAAACCCAAACTCCCGAAACCACAAAACCGCAAAACCCAAACTCCCGAAACTACAAAACCGAGAAAAGACACAGCACACACTACACAAAACATACAAACACAAACACACACACCTCCCGACACTGTACAAAAAAGCAATACAACACACACAACTAAACACACACACCTACCCTTACTATATGGGTGGCCTCATGACAAGCCCCCCTGCACCCCCCCATGTGGGAGGCTGTGCCCCCCCTACTAATATATACTAACTCCGAGGTCACACTACACTCCATAACACAGACAACCCAGCACCACACATTCCACCCGCCCACATAAACACACATCACAGACATACAAACACCACCACTCCCAACACTACCACACTTACACTCTGACCTCCCTACCCTAACCCACACATAAAACATCCCAACACACTCACAAACACACAATCCCTCCCCAAAACCCTAAAATAAACAATACCAACCTAACATGCTATCCGTACTGCAGGTTCAACATTGTTGGATTCGACATTTCCGGGTTCACGATTTCCATCCATTCGACTTTATAGGCTCGAGATTCTGAAATCTGATATTTCAGGATTTCGAGCTTATAAAGTGTTTCCATATACACACACACACACATACATATATATATATAGATATATAATAATCTACTAATCTCAGACATGGGGAAATAAGCAATTCTATGATATGTGCTCTTACAAATAGCATAACTCCTGTCCAGATACAGATCATTTCAGTGCTTCAACAAATGATTATACTGGGCACACTAGAGCTACCTTTGATGTTGCCTTCCATAGGCCAGTACTGTGTTCAGATTAGATTATGCTTATAGCTCTCTTTGATGTTACCTAGAATGGCCTTGTGCGATATGAATTTATCAGTGGTACTAGTAGTTTATTCTCGGCTTGGGTTGGGAGTGCCTTCTATGTGGAGTCTGCATGTCCTCCCAGCGGTCGAGTGGGCATTCGAAAGACATGCGTTGAATGGGCATGCCTTCGTTGAAGGTTGGGCGTTGGGCTGGCAACTTCACACCGTAAAAAAAAAAAACAACTGTCAATCATTAGCTGACCAGAGTTCCGCTGTGGCGACCCCTAACCGGGAAAAGCCAAAAGACAAACAACAACAACAACAACTAGTAGTTTGTGATCTGCTTGCAGCTGGAAACTTTCCAGATTACATTTATAACATGAAAAGCACTCATATGTCCATATTTCTATTAGGCATTCCTTTTCACTTTGTGAACATCTCCTTTCAGTGTCTGTTAATGCTCTGGAACTGAAAGATAGAGGCTTTAGTTTGCCCCTCAATCTATTACAATAAAAGCTGATTCACATTGTAACTGCTGTACGTCTGTAGTCAAATCAGGTCAGCTTATGGACATCATAGTAAACAACTACTAGTGCAGACACTAACAAAGACTTAACCATTTTGGAAGTCTGTTCTAAGGTGTCACCCGATGTCCATACCAAATCAGTCTTCAGCAATTCTCTTACAGGATGAAACACTGTTGATAGACCTGCCACAGATTTGTACAAATAGCTTACCATGGAAGCATTTTTGTTTATTTAGCTGTGTCAAAAATTCTTCAGTGGTCTGTACTCTGTAGTAGTGCCTTTAGCCTCTTACAGTGTGACTTTTTATCCAGCCCAAACACCAAAAAGACATCATTGGTGAGTCATTTCACTGAGGAAGATTTCAGATGCTGAGGAAATAAGCTCCAGTGGTCTTTGTACAATTGTAAAGTAAAATAGTGTATGTCAACTATGTTTGAGAACTCCCCAGTAGCATGCACACTCGCAGGGACCTCCATCTCCCTCTGTTCTCTGCCTGTACCGCCAACAGTCTACCAGTAGGTGGCAGCAGAACTCCATTACTCCCCCCTACCAGTCAGCCAACCCTACCAGTACAGACCCCTACTGTTCTGCTGCTTCCTTCCAATCCAAAAGGGATCAGGCAGCTCCACTGCTGCTTCCTTTTGATACAAAAGGGATCAGGCAGCTCTATTCCATAATCTCACAGCCCGGCACCCAAGCCTTTAGCCATTTTCATTCAAACTGCTGCTTAAGGGGCTGTAACTGACTGCTAGTCTCTTGTTTCTCTTAAAGAACAAAGCTAAAACAGAAAGCAGCCAAAGCTACACAGTTCTCACTAACATTACATACCTACTATCTGCATTGTAATAAGCTATCGCTGATAGTTTTTTCCTCACCTTTGCTAGGGCTCCAACCCGCTCCATTTGCCCTGTGGGTTCACACCACTCCCCTATCCTGCCCACAATTCCCGCCCTCCCTGACTACCTGTAAATTTATACCATCCACAACTTCACCCACTTCCCCATTACACATTTAACATTACACCCCACCCACCACACTCATTCATCTCTTATACCCCCCACACAACCCAAACAATGCCCCATTTCTCATCACATCTACTACACATTACTACCCTACTAACCTCTCTTACTTTTCTTACTTATCTCACACAACTCCCTTACCCCAATTATACCTCACCTTCACATTCCACAACTGTTCAACATACTACCACACTACCTTTCACCAACATAACACATGAGCTCTACTCCTATAACCCAACCCAACTACTTAACTACAAAATCCTACCCATCCCACCATCACATTACACACACCCTCAACCAACCCCCTCCAAATTCCAACCACTTCCAAAACTCAAACCCTCCATCCACACTAAACAACCTTAAACTCAACCTCCACCAAATTTCCCTCTCACTCTCCGACGACATTCATGCCAACCCCAGGCCCACTACCACTACACTAACCTCTAACTCCCCTCCCAAACACCTTCAAACTCCCAAATCTATTCACCTCACCACATTCAGCACCCATAGCCTCAGAAATAAAATCCCCAACCTCCATGCCTGGCTTTTCCACAACCGGTCTGACATAATAGCCATCTCAGAGACCTGGCTTAAACCCTTCACAAAGGACAATGAAATTGTTTCACCAGGCTACCAAATGATTCACAATGACAGACTTAACAAGAAAGGTGGAGATGTAGTTATTATCCACCCATCCTCCTATGCCATTACCCCATACATCAATAAAATCCCAAATGTTTCCAATGCTGAAATAACCATAGCTCTACTAAAAATCAATAATTACAAGTCCATATGCATAACTGCCCTCTATATAACCCCTAGGCAATAACATCCCAGTACTAGAGGATATTCTCTCCTGGTTTTCCTCCAACATTAAAAATGAAACATATATCCTAGGTGACACAAACATTAACTGGGCCACAATAAATTCACAAGCTCCCTCTCACACAATCCAACTCTTCAACTTCACCCAACTAATAAATTCTCCTACTAGGCCAATCAAAGATGGGGCCTCTGGCACCATCATTGACTGGATCTTAACATCCCATCCCAACCTTATATCTAATTCTGGAATCCTTCCAGACCCTCTCAGTGACCACCTGCCTGCTTTCGCCGTCCGTCACCCCTCTCCTCTTCAAATGCAACATCACTACATTCAAACTCATAACCTCCCCCACTTCAACCCACAAACATTTTCCAAATGTCTAAAACTCACTGACTGGTCTCCCCTAAGAATACTACCTCTTGACAATGCCATCACTTACTGCAATGATACATTCTTAACCCTACTCAACTACCATGCTCCTCTTAGAACCAAATGTGTCAAGGCCAAAGCCTCCCCCTGGCTATCAAAAGAAACCAAACTTGCCATGCTCCAAAGAGACAAAACATGGAAAAAATACAAAAAAAAAAAAAAAAAAAAAAAAAGCATAACTCCTTACTTGAATTCAAATAACTCCGAAACTTCGTAAAAATATTAATAGCTAGAGACTATAAAGTATACTACTCCAAACTTCAATCCAAACACTCAACGAATCCTAAAACATTCTGGAATACAATCTCCTCCCTCCTCCACCCAGGTAACAAAGATAACCCCTGTCCTAACTCAAATCTTACCAATCTTGAAACTGCACCCAATACAACTCCTTTGTTGATTGTATAGCTAAATTATCCTCCTCTTTCCCTCACATTCCCCAACTCCTACCTCACCTGCACCCCCACCCCTCCAATAACATACCTTCCACCACCCCCTTCAACTTAAAACTCATCCCCACAAGTATTATAAAAAAACTTCTCCAAATAAAACCTAGCTGCAATGCACCCGATAAGCTACCATCAGCATTCCTCAAACTATCTGCAGACAGCATCGCCTTTCCCATTTCCATCTTAATAAACAGATGCATCCAAGAAGCATATGTCCCATCTATATGGCATCATGCCTACATCATCTCACTTCATAAGGGAGGCAAAAACACTGACAACACCAACTTTAGGCCTATTGCCATCCTTTCTCCAATGTCTAAAATCCTGGAGGAATATATCCATGCACAATTGATGACATATCTAACACTCAACAACCTCCTCACCCCCACTCAACACGGCTTCCAGCCACGGCCACAGTGCCATGACTGCCCTCCTATCCTTTCTTGAGACCATTAACCAAGTACAGGACTCTGGCAAACTCATATTTTCCCTGTTCTTTGACCTATCCAAGGCTCTTGACACCATCTCCCACCCTCTACTCCTATCCCAACTCTCCTCTCTCAACCTCTCTAGTTCAACCATAGCCTGGTTCTCTAGCTACCTCTCTGAATGACAACAAGCCATCCAGCTGGAATCCTCTACCTCTCCCTTCCTTCATACCCCCACTGGGGTGCCCCAAGGTTCTGTTCTAGGTCCTCTACTCTTCAACATATTTATCATTAATTTCCACTGTACCATCCCTGAATCCTCACCAATCCAGTATGCTAATGATTCAACAATCATCTGCTCAGCATACTCCCCCTCTGACCTACTTCTACAAACTCAAGCAGCCTTCTCTAAAACAGAAACCTGTATGCAAAACAATCACCTGGCCCTAAATGTTAACAAAACTAAATTATTGATCCTTTCCCCCTCTAGAATCTCCCCAATTGAGAAAAACTCATTCTCCATATTCAGTCAGAATAACAACCCCATCAAAATGTTATCAAACACTAAACTGCTTGGTGTCATCATTGATGAACATCTAAGGTTTGACACCCATATTCAAACCACAATCAAAAAAGAAACACCAAAAGCCATGACTCCTGTACAGACACAACCACTACTCACCCCCCACCAGAAAAACCCTAGCTTCCTCCTGGCTTTTCCCCTCTCTTATGTACGGTGCTCCCCTACTAATCAATCTCCAATATTGCCTGCAATCCAAACTCGAATCCTGCTACAATAAAATAAGCAAATATGCTACCAATTCAAAAAACTCTTCCCACCATTGCCACTCTCCCCATACTCTGCAATGGCTTGAACTGTCCAATTACCTGAACATCCTTAAACTCACCACTGCCCACAAGTTCATCTTCAAACCTTCCAGCTACCCCTCTCTCTCTACCACCTTAACCCCCCTACATTCCTAACCACTCACTCAGATCATAAAACCAACACCTCCTACAAATCTACAAACCCTCACGACCCCCTAGCCACCTCCTGCTATCCTGCTGTTTATCTAAACTATGGAACTCTCTCCCTCCCTCCCTCCCTTCACAATACATCAAATCACACCAACTTCAAATCTCTCTTGTTCTCACATCTATCCTTAAAATGGACATGCCCATGCCACTCTCCAACATAACTTCCCTCTCTACCACTGTCTCCATCCTCTGCTATACCTACTTCTCACCCCTTTGCTTGTCTACTACTTGACTCCATTAAACCCACACTGGACAGTCTCCTACTGCACCTTGCCTAATCCTATTCAGATGCTTTTATATCTAACTGTATCTAACTATGTATATACATAACCTCCACCTATGTTTCATTATCTGTATTTCTTTGTATGTGTTTATTATACCTCAGATTATTATGCTGTATTTCTCAAGCCTATGAAAACAATTGTATAGCTTTTTATGTCTGTTATTGTCATGGGAGCTTTTCTCCCTGGGCCTCCACTGAAAACTGGCTCTTCTTGGCCCAGTGGACTTCCCCGGTTATCAGGCTAAAATAAATAACTGAATAAAATTTCAAAAGGTAACCCCAGAAAACAAAATATTCCCCCTGGAAAATAAACATGGTTAGCTTTCTGCTGCTTGGGTTAATGTGTATTTGCCAAAACCCACTCAGTGCATCAGAAATGGAGGACAGCTTTGCTTCAGTTAGCTTGGGTGCTATGCCCTCCAGGTGGGTAAACCTTTCTCACCTGATTGCATCATTTAAACATTTTAAATTAGCACAAATTCTCACTTTGCCATTTTTCTTTATTGCTGGCAGCACATCAGTCTATAGGTTTTGTATCCCTTTTTATGACCCCATAAACTACAAATGATTTAGCTCAGCTTAGACCCTAGCGGGGGAACAGCACTCTGCTATGAATTGAAGGCATAAGAAACTGCACCAGAATTTAAATGAATCACATATAAGATCCCCAAACATATCAGCAGTTATTTTTATGGTTCTGGCAATTAGACCCAGTTTGCATGCAGTAGCTTTACTCAGCAGATTATTCACATAAGAACCCAACAACACATAGATTGAAAGCTAATATTTAAACTCTTTCTACTCAGTCATGATTAGGAACTTCCCTGACATCTGAGCATACCACCTGGGCTGCATACTTTCATTTCTGCTTTGACCAACTGTGGATGTTTCAAGATGCTTTTATATGTACCATGTGTCATTACAATTATATCTGCCCCTGTATCTATTTTGAGCCTTAGTGGAGTGCCATGAACAAGATGTCGAACATCATTTATTCTCTGTGTTTGATTTCTTACTCACAGTGGCCGAAAATAAACTTTCTTAGCCCTTTTCTTCACTTTTTCCATCTGTTGCCGTGTCTTTAACCACTTTTGTTTTACATAGAACAGCAAAATGCCCTGTTTTGATGCATTTCTGGCACCTGCAACTTCACACATCATACACACAGTTGCATCCAGTACACTTCTCTTACTTGCATTCATTTATTTTTATTTTCACTCAGACAGTTACACTAGCTTGTCCTATACTCCTCTGCTTATTGCATTGATTTTGGTAGATTTGACTCACATCATTTACCACTCTCATATCTGTACATTGTTTCTTAATTTAATCAGCCTGATAAGCAATTTGTATGACTTTCTCACAGGTTTGGCACAAAGTATATCTTTTGTGATGCATCACGGCCTGTAATACCTATGATAATACTCTTTCTTTTTCCTCTTTAGCATAACAAAACTCACAATATTCTGCCGTTTCATACAAATGTTGCATAAATACTTCTTTTTAAGTTGCCTTCATTTTGAACATCTTATGGAAGAATGCTTTTTCATGTATTGCATTTCTTTTAGACACAAAATGTTCACCTAGCAAAAAACGGAAAAAAAAAGTTTACCTAGTCTTGCTATCACAGTCTCATATGTTAAAAATTACCCTAAGCAAATGTGAAAGCATCAAAAATAGGTTCAATATATCTGCCTGAAACATAAAGGATGAAGTTTACCTGAGCTGTTATGGTCTTTCTTGTTTAGTTTAACTGCATTTCTATAATGTGCAAACCCTTGCTTTCATGTATATTGGCCATGCTAATGGTCATACAAAGTCCAATGGCTCTCAGGGGCTAAAGTTTGCCATTTTAATGCATTTTTTCTTGTTGTCTTCAGTTTTACTGGTTGCCAACTCACTTGAGTCAATATCATATTAAAATGTTGGTAAAATCATTGGTTGGGCTTCATGTGCCACTGTTGCCTAGTTTCTAACCAGTCTAAAACATTGTCAGTTTCCTCAAGCCATTGGTGATATTCTCATTTCATTTTCAAACCATTCTGGCATTGTGTCATGCTCCTGCTACATTCTGTGGCACCACGCACATGGAACACTAGGATTGTTGTTTTAATTTTGCTGCATTTATTTTCCATACAGCTTCAGTATTACCCCGTGCATTATGGGTAAAACATTTTAACATTTTAGACAGGTATGGCTAGTCTACCTCTTATCACAGAAATTATCATGGTGATCTGATATCACTAGAGTTTCTCCTTTAAGTCAAACTTGTTATTTATGCCTCTTTTAGAAGTGGTGCATTTTAACCTCTTTAAACCTCTTTCCTGTTTCAGCTGATGTGCCTCCCGTTCATGGGTCCCCTGTTATATTTTATACTGCTTGAAAGCTATCCTTTTCTGTCTGTAATTCCTTGCCATTGTTTTTCAAAAGAATGACACTTTTCATTCCTTTCTGTTTATTTCTTTATGTTTCACTTTTACGTGTTTTTCATCCATAATTATAGAGTTGATTTTCCTTTTTTTTCTTTTTGGCAATTGTCAGCTCTTTTAAACTGCTATAAGGCTTGAGCCTACTGCTGCGTAGAGTATAAACATAGTATTTATGGCACAGACAGTAGTAATCCTCTCACTAGAACCATTATGAAAACTAGGCCCAAATGTCCTCTTTCATTGGGCTTCACTGCTACCTGTTGAAGGCATACCTACTGTTGGGCATAGATTTTATCCCAGCATCTTAAGTGTGCTGCATGTCACACAATGTGCATGTGACTAATGCGCTATAGCTTTAAGATAGCAGCAAGCTGGGGGTTGAATCATATGACACTGGGCTGGGCATTCAGACTTGTTATTTGTGCCTCTATCAGTCCTCAGTAAAACTCTGAAGTGGAAGTCCCTTTTGTATGTCCCTCCTCTTTACTCACCTATCCCAAACTGTATAACTTTAATACCTTCCTTGCAGACCTGAACCAGCATGAGATCTTCTATCAATAACCCAGCATGTTCCTGTCACTTTTAAGTGTGTTATGTTTAATTTTATTGTAAATTTATTTTTCTGCTGGGATGGCAGCCAATGTGGAACCTCTGTTTCTATCATTCATGCAATTTCCTCTTTCCCAAGTAAACAGACATGTTTTGTTTCAATTGCCCCAGCAGTGCCTGGTTAAGTGACTTGCTCAGAGTCACACAATAGGCAAATGAAGACCTGAGTAAGTCAAATGCTGGACTACAGGAAAAAAAATATCAGTTCAAAAACACACTGATAGGCTGGAAGGGCTGGAGAACCACTCAAGGAGACAGAAGTTAGTGTCCAGGACTTCCACAATAGAGGAAGAAAGTCAGAGGTCCGCAATCAAAAGTTTTTGTGCTGGAGCTTATCAAAGAAAAGCTCAGCCTGGATAAACATAAAATACCAAAGCTTGAATGCATCCACAGACTGGGGAGGTTCAAGGTATAAGATATGACACTCCTCATGCACATACATACAGCTATACATTCATTTGAAACAAAGGGGAACTGCTTAATGAGTCAAAAATATTGTGCAAAATCCTATTTAGAGGCAAGTTCATACAAAAGGTTAAAGACTCATCTGGAACATTATTTGAGACTAGAAAAGCACTCTAACCTAAAACAGAAATACTCTGATGTGTGGGAATAATTCTATGGCTAAGCGATCCTCAGGGAGTGATCACAATCTGGAGGAGGAAGTGAACAAAAATCCTGGACCATAAGGAATTAGGAAATGCACTGCCTGGATTCATAAGGAACCAGGAAATACAAACAGATCCCAGACTAGCATTTTGAATTTCCTTGCAGGGATGGAGGAGGTGTTGAGCAGGAGGATACAGAGAGACAAAAGTCATTTCCCCACAGGATCACACAAGGAAACAAAAAATCTCACACAGAAAGAGAAAAGCAGAATAAGGGTGAACTCACCAGTCAAAAAGGCATGATACAGATTACACAGAGAAAGGAACTGAAAGCTGCAAAGATGTAAGCTGAAAGGGCATATACAGAGGTAAGAATAGACTGGAGCCGACACAAGCGAAACATACAAGTCAAGGAGTTTACCAAGAATGGGAGGTCATGCAAGTAAGAATCAACAGGAACTGACCAGAAGGAGCAGCCAAGAGGGAAACAGCAGAAATAAGATACAGTTGACTGATAAGATCTCAGATGTCCTGGGATAGGAGGATAAACAGTGCCAAAGCTGGAAGAGCTAAAAATATTGGAGTTTATAGGAAGGGAAAGAATGGGTAGTAGGGGAGGTTTCACTGCAAACCCAGAAGAGGCATACAAAAGAAAACACACATGTAAGAACTGGTGGAATTGGAACTACCAGGAAGGTTAACATGAAGAGAGAAGAGAGTTGAATGAGACTTACACAAATGGAACCTGCACTTTAAATGAAAGGGACAGATGGACTATTGCAAATTAGTTGACAAGCAGGGCATTTAAAAAGGAGTCATGGAGGGGGAGCCAGACATAAATATATCAAAGGAATGAAAATACAGGGAAATGGCTCCACAGCAAAGCAACAGTACTTGGGAGAGACAAAATGTAATACTAAATACAAGTTGTAGAAAGCAAAAATGAAGGATGAAAAAAGTTAGATATAAGACTATATTACATGGGAGTGTGGTCAGAACCATGTATTAGAGAGGATATATACAGCCAAACTGAGGTATGAGAAATACAGGACATAAATAAGGACAAACAGGGAAGGAAGGTATGGGAAATGGGAAGACAGGTAATAGGGAAACACACACACAAGAACATTCCAGAAAGAGTAAGGAAATGGAATGACATAACAGAATGTCAGGACAGGATAAGGGAGGAAAAAAGTAAAGGAGGGAAAGAAATGAAGAACAAATCAGCAGGCTTGGGAAAGTGGACTCATTAAGGGAGCAAAATGTTATGTTACTGATGTTTCTATACTTCAGAGAAGTGGAGGGGCCTTTGCATAGGCAGAGACTCACTGATGCCAAGAGCATTTCCAGAGGATACCCATGACAGAGAAAGATGCAATGAACACAAAGGTGGAGAAGCCCTGAATATGGAAGGTAATAGTGGGGAATGCGGGTTGTAGCATCTACTCAGGAAAGAGAAAAAAGATGCACCAAAGATTAGCCAGGTTTGAGAGGGAATGTAATACCAAGGCAGGATACTAAGGGTAAATGAAAGATTAAACATCTTTAGAAAGAACTATTTAAAGGGAGACTCTGACAATAAAGCAGGAGTGGAGAAGAAAGGAGTTATTATCCTTTTCAGGTTTGGACAACAGTAAGCCCAAAGGCATGCAAATGAGGTAAGTAGGTAGGAAATGTGGATAATTTGGAAATGATGAATATGGAATGCATATGGAAGGTAAAGAGTATGTATGCACCAAACAAGGGCAAAGGGGAATTTTTTATTATTTTTATTAAAGAATGGAAGGGAATATGCATGAAGGAGGGGGCTTCAAACCATGAGGATAGCTCTTTCATTTTATCATTGAACCAACAAAGGATAGGTTACATGGAAGGAATGAATGCAGGCAGAAGAAAGAAAATACTTGAATAGATGCATGCATGGGGGAAGATGGGTCTAGCAGTGTTGGGAAATGACAAAGACTATACATTCACAAGAAGCTGTTTAGTATAAATGAGCAGGTTTGACAGAGTTTTAGCAGACAAAAAAGGGGTGGAACAGAGAAAAAGGGCATAGATTCTGCACAGACATATCTCAGATCATGCAACAGTAATGGTGGAAGCAAAAACAGGAAGATGAAGAATGGAATAAAAAGGATGAAGATGGGCTAGTTATAAGTGGTGAGAACAGGAGAAGAAAAACACGCTCGGCTGCCTAACTGAGGAATAAAATAGGGAAAAATGAGATCAGGGAGAAATGATGGGATGGAGTAAAGACAGCCAAGAAAGCAAGAACCTTGCTGGATGAATCAGAAACAGCCATGAGAGACAGTCATGCAAGAAGAAGGACAGACAAGATAAACAAAGTAAACAGGCCTGCAGGCAAGCACAAACATATGAAAGAGAGAGAGAGAGAGAGAGGAAATAGTTAGAAATAGTTCTCTTTGCCCTACAAAAATCATTCTGTTCAGTAGCATGGTCTTTCTTGTGGACTACAGTAGAGAAGAGAGGATTTAGGGAAAGGATCATAAGGTGAATGAAAGCCATATATAAAAACCCAGAGGTGGAAATACTAGTAATAGGAGCATATCTAAATCCATAAGGTGGAAAGGGGTAATGAGAAGGAGACACTCTAACACTATGGCTATTCATCATATTCAGAGGTACTGACAAGGCAGGTCAAGAGGAAACTTAGGCACATGAAATAAAGTAGAGAATCCTAGTCATGTTTAAGGCTGCATGCAGATAACTGTAGAAGTGACAGCAGTGACTCTTCAAACAAATGCAAACTTTGAGGGGGGTAACAGGACTGAAATGCAAGAAGAAGGTGTGTGGGGGCAAGATATAGGAGAGGTCAGAAAGAAAGCAAACTAAAACTATTTAGGTCTTTGCGTGAGAAACATGGTGGAAGGCACTGTAAATGGTTACTTGAAACAGACAAGTTTGGTAAAAAGGATTTTGCAAAAAGGGGCAAAGCAATATTTATCTTGTTGGACAAGGTAGGTATAGTAAGGATGATGATAAACCCAGTCGCACTGTGCACAATAAGAAACATTCTAATGGCCCCAAATAATAGAGAAATAATTGTTATTTAAAGAGAGATGGGGAAATGAGTAACTAAGGGAAAATGGGCAAGTCTAGCATAAGCAACACTCAAAATGGCTAGAAAAATAGGTGAATGGGAGCTCTCATTCTATTTACTTACACACTTCCATATAGTATCAGTAATACTGTAGAATGGATAAGAGGAAATGACAGAAAATTGGAGACCATTCCAGAAGGGGAGACTAGAAAGAGAGAAGAGAATGGAGGACACATCAGACAGAAAGGATGATGGAAAATATGGGAACACAATAAGTGAGCAATGGGTAAATGGGTTAATATCAAATGGGATGTGGCAGAAATAGGGCCTTTGCAGGGATAGAAAGCATAGACAAGACAGGATGAGCACACAGAAAAATATGACAGGAGCAGTGGCTATGGAAGAAATGGTATCTAACTATACAAGAAGAGGGAAAAGATGAAAGGTTTAACTCCATGGAGGAAATTATGTTTGCCAACAACACCCACAGAAAACAACAGTGGTCTTATCTAAGACAAGACAAACAAAGATATGGCTACAGAAGTAGGAGGTGCTAATGGGAGGGAAGAAGAGAGATGGTCTCCTAAGAACAAATATGGAGGATTGGGAAAGAGGAGCAGGAAGGTGATTATTGTGAGCTGAGGGAGACAAGAACATGAATGGTACAAGATGCATGGTACATAAGACAGGAGAGAGAAGAGAAAAGGGAAGTCAAACAAGGCATGCAGAGCAGCATTTAGAAGGTGATAGAAAGTGAGAGATAACAATCATTATGGGATCAGCATAATGCAGAATCAGAATAATTCATAGATGCCTTCTCACCCAATGGAGACTGTAGAAGGAATAGAAAGGGGAATATGGACATTGTTGAGGCTGTGGAGAAGGGGAAGCAGGAATGAGGCATATGTTTATGAACTGCCATTGGATCATTGAAATACGGAGAAGGTCACAGACTATATGGGAGAAAGTACAGGAAAGGAGGGGCAAGCTGACATAGGAATTCTGTATGGGGGCACAATAACTGGAGGGGAAGACTGGAAGAAAGACAGCTCTGAACATGAAGATGCAAGGTACCATAGCCAAGAGGAAGACAGGAAATCTTTCACTTTAATGAGGGAAATGATCAGGCCAGACATGATGAAAGGAGGAATGAAAAATGGAGAAATAAGGGGAAAATATCCTCAACTTTTTAAAAAAGGGGGTGGGTGGAAAGAATAAACAGAGAAACAATGCCAGAAGATAGAAAAGAAGAACATGTGTGAGGTGGTTGGGGATGGAAGAGAAAGAAATAAGTTAGATAAGAGTAAAAGGACTGATCTCTAGTGTACGAGCAAGGTGCATTTACAGGACTGCATGTGCATGTGTAGTTTTGAATTCTGATATATAACAAAATAAAAATAATATTTATTTTATTTGTCTCTGTTTAGTGGGAAAGTCTGATTGGTCAAAGTCCCTTTTCATCAGAGCCCTAGGAAGAGGAGCTCCACATTACATACATTTGAATGCGCTAACATTAAAAATATAATATAGCACTTAGGATAATAGTACTTAACAGATGATCATCATGCAACATACAGTGTATGTACCAAACTCTTAGGTGTAACAGCTGATGACTTCAGGTTTGATATGCATATTAATCAAACTATTAAAAAAGTCAATAAAAAACACTATACAAGATCAAACCTTTCCTCACTGCACTAGCTAGAATGGTAATCACCCATACACATCTACTTTCCACACTCCTTTATGCATCCCTCTCTTCACAAACCTGAGTAAGTCTGGCCTTAATAAACTCTCTAGCTGCTTTAATCATATTGCTAGATTTGCCACTGGAGCAGCATACAGAACACACCACTGTCTGAACCTAAAGAATCTAGGGTGGCTAGAATTGCTTATCCAACTTCAGTACAATTAGCTAATAGTAGCACATAAAATTCTCTACCAACCTGAAAACACACCCGTACTTACAAAAATTATCACCCCTTACAGCAACCTCAAGACACTTTACTCATCCAACTAATTACTAGTCCAAACCCTCAAAAGCAACGACTTATCTGGAGACTCTCTCTATGCCAATTCTGTTGGCAAAATATGGAACTCACTTCCTGCTGAGCTTACTTCAGAACCCGTTCTAACCCAATTAAAAAAAATTTAAAACAGTACTTTAAAAGGTAATGGCTGTGTCCTTGCTCTAATCCTGACTAACTCTGGCAATATAAAAGTGCTAAAGATGTCTTTTGACCACCCCTACATTGCTTCCTAATTGTTACTCTATAACAAATCAGATTTATATATGATAGAATGAAAAACTTTTAGCCTATGTATTGTATTTATTTTTGGCCACCCCTACATTGCTTCCTAATTGTTACTCTATAACAAATCAGATTTATATATGACAGAATGAAAAACTTTTATCCTATGTATTGTATTTGTAACAGTTTTTCTGTATGTATGTATGGAGCTTTTCTCCTCGGGCCTTCACTGAAAATGGACAGGTATCCAGTCGGACTATCCCGGTCAACAAATGTAAAATAAATAAATAATAAATAAATAAATTTACAGTATGCTAAGCTGAGCCACATCAATAGAACATGCTATATGCAGCATGTAAAACTCATAGACATCAGTAGAACATTAAGCATTATTTTACAGAGTATGTACACACTTCCACTGTAATATTAGCACACATACAGCAGAAAAGACATATACATTGTTTATCCACACATTTAATTCATTTGAATCCTATAACCAGGAGTTTACTATAGTAAATATGGCAGGATTTTGTGTTATGTGATTGCTTGAGATGAGAGGTATAGCTAGCTAATAATGCACCCCATGCCGTCCCCCAATTTAGCATACCTCAAAAAAAAAAAAACTCTTTTCCTAATCTGAAGAGCAAACAAAAAAGCTCATGGCAAGCAGTTGTTTATGCTACACATAGAGTGTGCTACAGCAATTCAGTTTCAAAAAAAGTTGTTGTCTACTTTTAAACTGAAGAAAACTGATTGCTACATTTGTAGCAAGTGGTTGCTACAGTTTATATCACCCATGGAGCACTGCAGTACTCAGTTCTCACTGGAAATGCTATACCAACATTTTAATGCTGGCATTTACAGAAGAGTGATCGAGATCAGCTAATTGTGCCTCATAAAACTTTGTACCCAGAATAGCTGCCCCTTCACCCCACCTTAGCTACACTACTGTTTGAGGTGGTGAATTAGTAATGGGGTTGGTAGAAAGACAGTACTGTTATATTGACATGCATGGCTTCATTGTGATTATAAATTACAGATGTGATAAGATTTAGAATAAGAAGGGGTCTTGGTAATTGGGTTGTTACAAGTACAGGACCATCCATTCAGCTGAGAGGCACATCTTCAAATATATTTTAAATTGCAGATAAGATGAGGTATTTCTGATATCTGCTGGGATAGAGCTCCACATATACTGAGTACAGACAGTCACCATTATGATTTTTAGATTTTTGAATGAGTATTTTGTTTTGGTTTAGTGAGATCAATTCTTTAGGGATGAGTACCAGTTTAACTGCAAGCTGGTGGCAGATCATCTGTTTGGGATGCAGAGGTTGCTGGGGACAGTCTGAATATGAGAAAAGCCTACCAGATTAGATAGCTCCAGACAGTTAGTTGAGTGAACTGAAACACAGTGATGTCTTCGGTCAATGTGGTTACATGAAAACTTTGCAGTTTTATTATGATTGCTCCAGTATGCCTAGCTGTGATGACTGTAGGTTAGTGAAAACTGATGAGGCATATAAGAGACTAGAAAGGAGATAAGTCTGAGCTACAGCCTTATCGATATTTGGTCAGGAGTGCTTTCACTTTATAAAGAAGTCCAAGACGTTTATGGTTAGGTTTTCTGGTTTGCACGTAAAATGGGCTGATCAAATCATAATCTATAGTGAATTATAATTCCCAGTAGTTTTATATTTTGTACCAGCTAATCTCTCGTATTATTGACTGATAATATTGATAAATTGCAAGAGTCTGATTATTGGGTTGGAGGTGAAAATAGTAAATACTATTAATCTGGTTTTATTTATTTGTTAATATGTGTGGTTATTTATTTAGGATTTGAAAGTAATATAGATTGCTCTGAAAAGTTTTTCATTTTTGTGAAGAATTGCTGTAGGTCATCTTGGAGCTGTTTGAATAAAGAAGCTGCTCATATTAATGCTGAGTTATCAACATGTTGGATTAGATTTGCTGTGAGAGAGGCTGTATGCATGTTATTTCTAAACATATAGTAAAGGTCCTACTTCTGAACCTTGAGGCACACCTAAAGCTTTTGTTACTACTTTTTGTGACAACCCTGGCAAAATCCATTCTGCCAACAACTTTTCAAATAGTCCTCTGAATGTTCCAGATACATCACTCTTTTACAATTTTTTATTTTAAAAATTTTCTTATAAAATTCCTCAGGAAAACCACCCTCCCCATTCACATTTCAATCTCTAAGATACACTTTTATCACTTCCACTTCTGCAACCCTGATATTTCCATTCATGCCTTCTTTTCTCCCTCTCTGGCAAACTGTTTTAATTTTAAAAACACTCTTTTTCACCCCCTTACCATACTCTTCTTCTCCCCAGTGTAAACTGTCATAAAATACGACAAACACCTATTCTATCCCCCACTTCTTAATATCCTGCACCCAGATCTGGTTCTCCATCTCTAGTATTGTTTATTATTTCATGTTCTAATAACTTCCATAGTAGCTAGTTTGCTCCAACATCTCTTTGTGTCCACCAAAATTCTCTCCTTCAGTTAAGCTCAACCTCCACCTTCCTGGCCACTTCTGTATGTGAGAATTGATTTTCTCAGTTCACACCCACTTCCCATCCCTCCTCCATCAGATATACCTCACTTACTGTACAAAACTCTCAAGTGTCTCTTCCATTCCTTTAGCCACCCTTCCAACCATCTCTGTCACTCATGATTGACATACTATTCTCCCTACCATGTGGCTTGAAGCCTGCCCCAATTCACACCTTCTATTACTTCCACTGCCCATTCTCTGTAATATTGTCCCCTACAATAGTCTTAATCCAACTTCTCTACTCCTCTATTTGCCCATCCATGCATTAAATCTCCATCTACCCTTTCTCTCCTAACTCCCACTTTCACCGCTCAGCTAGGATGGGCATTATCACTCCAGCATAACTTTCTGGCCTCTACATTCCCTGTTTCTCATGCTACATCATAACTTACAAACATACAATTCAGTAGGCCTCCTTGCCTACATACATCACTATAAAAGGTGTAAGCTGATCCCTCCCTGTGCAGGATCCTCTATAAATCCGTCATCCCAGTGGTATGCATTGCCTCTTGCAATACTTTCTGACATCTGCCCTCTTCCTTCCAAAATAGTTTGTCCTTCCCTGATTTCACAACATTCAAATGTCATGCTAAAAATATTATCCCTTTCTCCCCTGTAAACATTAAAAAAGAATATCCAAAACATAGATAGGTCATTTTAATTTGAACCACACTCTGATCCCTGTATACTCTCCTCAGTCTCTATTTTTATGTACCTTATTAGCATTCTTCACCACTCTCTCCCCAATGATCACCACCACCTTCTTTTTTACGCTTGCACACAGGCCATTCCTACCACAATAAAGTTTCACCTCTGCAATTTCTACAGCTGCCTTTGCTTCATTATAATTTCTTACAGCATGACTTCAGCCCCCTGCCTCTTTAGATGCCTCCATATGATATAGCTCTTGAATGCATTCCCCACTCTTCTCATGTCCCATATTGCCATCATAATTTCACCTTCTTCCTTTCCCCTTTGCATCTGCCTTTGGCTGACCATTACCTGTCAGCCTAAGACGCAGCCTCATTAGCAGCTGGCTCACAGACCCCTGGGAATATACCACACCTATTCTTCTTCTTTCTTCCAGTTTCTGAAAGCTGCACATGACTGCTTCCCTAACTTGTGGCTTCTCTTAATGCGCTCACCCTTTCCATGGCCATTAATATCACTCCCCAAGCTTCCAACATTCTCCTTTCTCAGCAGCCACCCTCATTAATGATACACATCTCTCTGTATCCCTTCACTATCACCCCCCTATAGCCCTGTACCTATACTCCCCATTAGTGGTTCCTCAAACTCTGCCCCCTCTCACCCCATCTCTGTATATACCTACCATGGTCGGAAATCCACCTACCATTTGTCTACTTTACAGGCCCTTCACCACCTCCTCTTCTACTTCTCCATCCCTAAGCTAGCCTTTCCTCACTAAAACAAAGGTGAACAGTACTCATTGTCTTTCCTTTGCAACACCATGCCTCCTATAGTTGCAGTTCCACTAAAGACTCCTTCCATCTCTGCTGTGCAGAACTACAACTATACAGCTGCCCCTGTACTTCTCCAAGCTTTATGAAGCTGCCCCAGCTAAATCCCTACCCTGTCTATCATCATGTGCTTGGTCTGTACTGTTTTGAACTGTCACTACACCTGAATTCTTCCCTCCTCTCTACAATCTTTCACAATACCAAAACATCAGCTGTTAACATTTCCAATAACTCATTTAATCCAATAGAGTTGCATTCCTATGGTTGGGGGTTGGCATAAAGTTAAGGTGTTTAGAGAAACATTGCTAGGCTTAAAAAGGACCCTTTGGGTTATTAGTCTAGTAATCACATATAATATACTGTTTTCAAAATACAAATAAGAAGTCCTTTCAAAATTTCTCCAGTACAGCTGTAATCCTATGATTGGAGATTGTCATAATGGCAAAGGTGTTTACCATATAGACATAAGGCTTAAAAAGGCCTTTTGGGATTATTAGCCTAGTAATCACCCATAAATCACTCTATTCAAAATAATAATATTAAGTCCTTTCAGAAATTGCCCAACACAGCTGTATTCCTATGACAAACAAAAACATAAATTCATTGGCACCCTTGACTGCCATTTTTCTAGTATCTGTCACACCACACTTCATGAAAAAAATCAGAATAGAGCAACAATGTTGTTTCCCCCTTATTATAGCTTACAAAGAACAGCTGTTCTAAAATATTTCAATCTCTGCTATTTACAGAATAAAGTAGATCACTTATGACTGTGAAAGAAACAAAAATGCTTCCCATATTTTAGTCAAAAGAAATCTGCATTATATTATCATAGAATATACAGTGGCCAGCATATCATCCCTCATTCCATTTTAACTCATGCAGCAATGAACAGTATTATATGTTTTTTTAACAACCCTTTCCCCTTGCAGCTCCTTCAGTTCATCAAAAACACAGTATTTAATGATAAATAAAACATACTTTATTAGACATTCCTGTATCCCCCAACTCTGTCAGCTGTTTAACATTTACAATAGTTCATACTGCAACAGTATTTTCAAAGTAGTAATACAATTGTTTAATATAACTGTATTCCAATGGAAAAACAAAAGCATATACAATCAGTAGGAGCTTTGATTACCCTAAGCTAGTGTCCTTCACATAGCACATCATAAATTGCACTCTGTACTCTTACATTCTTGACTCCTCTGATGTACTGCACCTATGAATCATGCGAGTTGGAACTTCTTGCCCCCTCTCAGGTGACTGTACACTCACAGGGTAACTTCTGCAGTCCATGCACCACTTATCACCTTCTTCCAGATAAGCAATTTTTCTAAACCAGTCAATTAACAACTATTTAATATATGTGACTAAAAACTCAAAACTTGCTCATCAGAGACATAGTCTATAAGTGACCCACCAGAACTTTACCAGCCACATCCATTTCCCCCTCTTTATTCTGTCAGCCATACACTTCTTTCTCTTCTGCTTGGAAGCCCTTCCTCCAGCCACCAAGACCACTGGTCACCTCTGCTTGCACTGGTGCTCAGCTTTGACAGACTCCTTCAGGCACATCTTTCTAATGAACTGCAATCCATACTCTCCTATCTCTCATTTTCTCCATGCTATAGTCAGATTTGTCGCACTGACTTCAGTTTGGTAAAGAGATTCAAAAATTCCAGACACACAACTAGCAGTACATAAAGAAACCAAAAGAAAAATATACAGCTACTGACTAAAGATTATTTTTTTATTTCTTCACTTAAAATGTTCTGTTACCTTAACTTATTCAAACCTAAGGTTATTCCCTGGTAATTCACTCTAGAGCTTTCTTGTGGTAGCTCTTTCATCATTTTCACTGCTGTGCCCTGTTGCAGCTTGCCATGTATATTATTTCCCTTTCAATACTGAGTTGACCTCATTTCTTACTTGGCAAATTGACTGGGCAGAGAGGTTACACAGCCTCATGCAACTGTTTATGGCCATATCCATCTTTGAACCCCTTTCTCTTGATTTAAACAAACTTCCATTCTATACCTAGCTCTGGCTACTCTGCAGTCCCCAGGGCTTCTCAAGGGACTTTAACATCCTTCCTCTCCACTTCATCACCAAATGGTCTAGATAGTAAATCCAGGGACATGCTCCTTCTTATGCAGGATATAGTATTACTTCTCCATATGCCTGGCATGGCTGAGACAAACTCAGCAAGTAATCTTTCGCAGCTTTTAACTTATGACCTCAGAACATGAAGTCCCTCTTTGTTCTATCCATGTTTAACAAGTATTCCTTTACAGCATAAATGGTGATGCTTAATGATTACTTGCTTAGGGTGCCACCACTAGGGACCAATGTTCCCTACGATGGGTACTCTATTAGCAATGACTGGCTACCCTCTCAGATGGTCTTACAGCTTGTTGACTTCTCCTTCCACATCTTTTCTTCTCCTACACTTTTCAAGGAATCGCTTTTCCATTCCAGCTTTCTTCAGCACTTCTTATCACAACTGCTTAACTATGGTGTGTTCATTTTCTGTTCATTTTTCATAACCTCCACAGTACATATGTAGACTCTTTAATAAAATCCATTTTTGCATGAAATTCAAGCTATAAGTTTTAAATTCACATTATATTCTCTCATAGGCCTACAATATCATTTATAAAGCCTGGCAGCATTTGTAGGACTTTATCAAGTTTTTTTGTCTGTTGACTCCATTTTTACAGAGATCTCTCAGCACTCACACTTTACTCCGCTCAATTACAGCCCCTCGTAAGGGGTAATTTCACTCTTGTACCCCCTTCAATATGCTATAAACCTCTGGCCTGTCATAGAGCAGAATTAAGTTGCAGCACTCTTGTTTTGGGCTCACAGCACCCTTGCACAGGTCTAATTTGCATGGAGATTTATGCATTTAGGAATACGGCTGCCAGTCTTAAATGCTCTAGTTTCAGCCTTCAGCTTGGAGGCTGTGTCTTTTCTTCATAAGGACAATCCAAACCAGGACCAATTAGCCTAAGAACATCTGTCTACTCCTTCTAAAAAGAGCTAGATGCAGGCATTTGTCTTGTACATTTAACACCACCTCTCACATGTCACATCTTATAACTCTAACTCTGTATGAGATACCTCTTATGAATCATGTGAATTTAATCAATGCTATTTTTATTACTTAAGCTCTGTTATCTTAATTATATGCCAGCATGTAGTTACTAAAATAAAGGATAAGAGAAAAGAACGAAAAAGAATTCTTGCATCTGATTCAATGAACCTATTTAATAGTGTTTTGCAAGTCAACTTACATTCCAAATGTCTCCAGTGGAAATGACACTAAGCCAAATACAAACTCTAACATCTGGCTGGGGACTACAACCCCCATAAAAGAAGTGGGTGAAGCATAAATGCACACCCTTGGTAGAGGTGAGTCATAAATTTTTAGTCTCATAAGAGTGATGCCTAAACTGACAGTCTCATGGGAAGGGGATCTGTATATGAATATAACAACTGTTACTAACCCTCTTCTACCATGACTGTGCATGTTTTGAATATTTTCATTTGTCTTGCATTTATTCAGCTAAGTACCAAGTTTATTGTTAAAGCATTTGATATTCTTCATTTATGCCAGCATTATTCTAATTTGTTTATGCAACATACTGCACTGATGTTCTTGTTTTTGTTTAGTTGACATATTATCATGAATATACCGAGACTGAAAATGTAGTCGTCACTCTTCATATTCATTGCGTCCTCCATTGACCTGCTTACTGAACAGACAGCCTTTTTTCACCTTAAAATTCTTTAGTATGAGCTTATTGCAATTGCACTACAGAATGACTGATAGCCCTTGAACAATTTCAGTTAGTCATCCTGGACACACAGCACGAATGTCAGGGCTGCTGTTGACTGGACCAATCCACTGATGACGCACTCCAGGAAGTCAGCCTCTCATTGGTTAAGAGCAGAAATGCAGGCAAACCAGTGAAAAAGGAGTATCAAGGCAGTCATTAATCAAAGCGAGCAGCTGCATAACGTGTGGACCCACATGGGGGGCATCTTCCCAGAACCATATGTTACATGCTTAGAGGCCACATTTGGCTGGTAGACTTAGGCCACTACTGAATGCCATACTACACTGTTAATTTTTTTGTAACCTTGGTATTCAAGTTGGTTAATGTGCTTGCTTTATAAAGAACTAGAGCATGCCATACAGTATCACTAAGCTTTTGTTTTATCCTGTGCTGCTTTGGTTAACAAGAACTGGTCAGCTTGATTCATAGACAGTGGCTACCTTGCATCTCAGAAGCAGAGCAGATAGCTCTTGGATACTGAGCTGACAGACATACTATTCATAAAGAGGGTCATGTACCTACCATGATATGATCCAGGGATCAGTGAGTAAAATGTACTGTTCACTTTAGGTGAGCTCTAAACACTATACATTTTAATTAACACTGAGCACAATATCAGCAAGATAGGAGACAGTAAACATATGTTGTTCCCAATATAATGGTAGGGTGCACAGCAGAGCAGATTATGTATACTACAGGACAACAGTACCATGAAGAGAGGGGCAAAGAGACAAAGGATTACAGGAAGGGGTATACAACACAACCAGCACCACAACACTTGATGCATCTCTGATGGCTGTTAATGCTAGGAGCATTAGTAAAAAGTTTTTTTATTGGAACATTTGCTACAATCCCTCTAGATTGATGTTATTGTTTGTGAAACATGGTTAAAGAACAATGACTGGAAACCAGTTCTGTCAGAGTATACATGTTTTTACTGTAACAGACATTTTAACAAAAAAATCAGGTGGAGGTGTTAAGATAGGGATTAAAGAGGGTTATGAGACCTGTGATTATTACATGTTCAATGTTAACACCAATCCTGTAGATTGTGCAGCTATGTCAATAAAGACAGCCCTGGAACATATAACTATTGTTGGAGTATATATACTACGAAAGTCAAGTGCTGATGACCTAAAGGAATTCATACATTTTTTGCATGAAACACAAGAGGGAAGAATAATATTGGCTGGGGACTTAAATTTACCAGAAACAGGCTGGAATAATATCGATCCAACAACATTAGTAAGGACAGTATGTGCAATGTATGTTCAGGAACAGAAACTGCTTCAGATTGTAAAAAAAGCCTAACAGTGAAGGAACATACTAGACATTGTTTGTGTTCCTACAGAAATTGCTTTTACTTCATATCAAGTATTACCACCATTGATTTGCAGTGATCATGGGGTTATAAAGGTTAATTTGTTGTCAGATAATTTGGCCAAACTGAAATCTAAACCAATGCACAGAAGATTAATTACAGATTATATGGGAGCAAAACAGTCAATATGTAAAACTAATTGGAGTGATGTGTTCAGTGGAAAAACTATAGAAGGAATGTGAAAAGTTTTGAAAGAGAAATTGTTTGAATGCAAAAAAGAAATAAAAAAAGAAATGCTTAACTTCAGGATCTAGGCACACAACATCAGGATGATGTATTTCTTTAAGAACAAGATACTTGATTAAGGTGAGAGACAAAAAATATAAGAAATGCAAAGGTGTTTGAACTGTGTAAATTGAACAAGCTGAACAAACAAATTAAGCATAGTGAAAGACAAAGTCAAGAAAAAAATTGAAGAAAATGTATATAAAGATACTGAGCATAATAAGAAACCATTCTATAGATACATAAGATGTGGAAGGAGTAAAGACATGCAAACTGATAAACCGTGTGTAGATTCTAAAATTTAGTCTCAGACACAACAGATTATAGATATATTTACAAACTCCTATAGAAAACACTTTGGTTCCAAGGGGGTGTGATAAGTTGTCCTAGTGCCATCAAAGTAACATCAGATACTGAAATCAAATTATATTGAAAAACAGCTATGCAAACTGGATATAAACAAAGCACAGGGAGGAGACAGAATTGGTAATAATGACCTGAGAACACTTCAGTAAGAACTTACAGTACCATTGTCATATAAATAAGGGGAGAATCCTCAAGATTGGAGACATGCACTTATTAAACCTGTCTTTAATGGAAAGGGGAGTAGGGGCAAACCTGTAATGATATAGACCCTTAAGGCTAGTTTCATGTTGTGGAAAAATAATGGAGAAGGTAATACTAGATGAGTAAGGAAAGGTTGGGACTTGAAACCATACATCAGCATGCATATGTTGAAAATAGATCTATTGCCACCTGTAACATGATGTTTTATAACAAAATAATAACAGCAATGATTGAAAGCTTGTGCTGTAATGTAATTTATATAGATTTAACGTCAGTATGTTTTGATAGAGTCATACACAAAACACTGATCAATAAATTAGAACAACTAGGTATTGATATACTCTTGATTAGCTGGCTAGCTGCATGCCTTACAAATAGGACATAGCAAGTATCAAAGAGCAATTGGTCAGGTGAAATTCTTGGTTACAGTCAGGGTGTCCCACAGGGCTTTGTCCTAGGCCCATAATTGTTTAGATTGTATCTTTCAGAGCTATCTTTTTCATCTGATGTGCTCTAAAGTCTGTATTCAGGTGACTTGAAATTGGATAAACTGATTACAAGTGTTATGGATAGAGCATGTCTGCAAAAGAACTTGACTAAATTGACCATTGAGGCACAGAAGAAGAATAATATGTTGATAAATACATCAAAAACTAAGCATATGAGATTTGGGAGACATAAATTGAAAGGCGAATATTTAATACAGCACGCAGTGATTGAAACTGTAGATTCATTTAAGGACCTGGGTATATGGACAGATCCAGCTTTGAGTTTTTCTAATCATATCAACCAATTTGTTAATGATTGTTATAGAAATACATATTGTACAAAAAGATTTATAAAGTCTAGGAAATCAGAAATGATGAACTCCTTGTTTGTTAGCTATATTAGACCCAAACATGAGTATGGAATAGCAATATTGAAACCTTACAAGAAAACAAGCATGAGTAAACTGGAAACAGTACAGCGGAAATATACCAAGGGCATCCATGGATGTGAAAATTTAAGTTATTATGAAAGTCTAAAATATCTGAACCTGTATAGTGCCTCATATAGATATTTAAGAGGAGACCTAATTCAGGTTTATAGGTCATTTAGAGACAGCTACCTCTAGAAATCTTTGGGGTTATCTAAAATTAGTAGAGAATCATCAGACAACCTGTGTAGAAGATTCTACAGGAATAAGAAGTGTACTAACTGGTTCTCTGACAGAGGAGCTGATGCATGGAACAGACTACCAAATTACATTAAAGCAAGCACTAGTTTAGATAATTTTACGAACAGTTTGGACACTTATTATGGGAACAAGTGTTTTGGTATACTGGCAGGCTAGAAGGGCATTAATGCACGTGCTTGAAATATTTGTATGTATGTATATTTGTAACATAATGTTAGGGTGCACAGCACAGCAGACTATGTATACTGCAGTACAACAATACCATGAAGGAAAGGACAAGGAGACACAGAATTACAAGAAGGGGTATGCAATGCAGCACCCAATGTACCCAGAATGACAGCGGTGCTAGGTACAAGTACAGAATTCATGAGTATTTTCAGATATAATACAAGACATCCAGATACAGATGACAGCTGAAACACTGTCTGTCTGTTGTTGTATTTCTCCTGCTTTAAACATGCCTACTGTTATGCACTCATACAAGGTTTCTGCAGTTAGACACCAAGCGTTTTCCCTTCATATCTGGGGGCTACTGTACTTCAGTGCTTCCTGTATAAAGTTTAGTGGTTTTCATTTCCTGTACTTCCCTTTCTGTCACCTCTTAGTATAGCAACTTACTTACTTCTACTTCCTCTTTGCTACTGGTTTCTGTGGCAGAGTAGATTTTCTGCAGCAGGGCATATGCCATACCGTTATCTTTAAAAACTGTAGCTATGACATTATTTTGCTAGATTGTGAAGAAAAGGCAGACACATTTTGTGCTGCCTACTTTTTTCTTCATAGCTGTGGCACTTTCTGCATTGCTCCCACCTGTTTAGACAACCATGGCTCTTCCTACACTGTCCCACCTGTTTACACAATTGTGGCAGTTCCTGGACTGTTCCCACCTGCTTACACAATTGTGGCAGTTCCTGCACTGTTCTACCTGGTTTACACAACTGTGGCAGTTCCTGCACTGCTCCTACTTGTATGCAAACCTCTTGTACCTCCTGCAGTGGAGCATATTTGTACAGCTGTTGCAGTTCCTATGCTGCTCCTATCTGTCTGTACAGCTGTGGCATTTGTTTTTCTGCACTCATATGTCTACATAGCTGTGGCAGTTCCCTTGTTGTTCCCATCTGTCTGTACAACTGTGACAGTTCCTATGTTGCTCCTGTCTGTACAGCTGTGGCATTTCCTTCTCTTCACTCATATGTCTACATAGCTGTTGCAGTTCCCATGTTGTTCCTATCTGTCTGTAGAGCTGTGGCAGTTCTTATGCTGCTCCTACCTGTCTGTACCGCTATAGCATTTCCTTCTCTGCACCCATATGTCTACATAGCTGTTGCAGTTCCCATGTTGTTCCCATCTGTCTGTACAGCTGTGGCAGTTCCTATGTTGCTCCTATCTGTCTGTAGAGCTGTGACAGTTCCTTCTCTGCTGCTATGTGTTTGCACATCTGTGGCAGCTCTATCATTGTTACCCCCTGTCTGCATAGGTGTTTTATTTTGTACACTGCTTCTAATTGTCTGCATAAGTGTGTAGTTCCTGCACTGCTCACACCTCTCACTTATTTGCACAGGTGTGGCCGTGCCTTCTTGCTGCTGTCTGAAAACAACATCACCTTGCCTGTGATACAGCAGTGCTGCTCTCCCTGCATATTTCAAACACATATTATCTACTGTTGTCTTCTCTTTCTCCTGCCTTATCCTTTTTGCCTCTTTCTCCTGCAGTAACTATCCTTTCTGTTGTGTTTTTACTTTGTATCTGAAGACAACAGTAGCTTTAGGTGTTGGGGAAAAAATGCAAACAAATATAATTTTGGTGTAAAAAAATGGCTTGTTTAGCAGCTTTAAGAGTGGAAAAATAGAGTTATTTGCAGAAGACAAGAATTGCAAATCAATACTTACGAAAACTGTAGCAGTTTTAATGGTAAAGTGAGTCAAAGATAATAGAAACTAATAAAGAAACAGGCAGAGAATATTAAACTGAGTTCTAGTCAGATCTTGCTCATTTTAATTCTTTGCAGCTGTAAACAAAGAGTAACATGATGTGTGAACACCTTTACTTTGGGCAGAGCACTATGTGAGAGAAATTCTGTGGAATATATGAAACAAAGTGAAATAGGCTTGTCTACCTGATGCAGCAGAAGGTGAAAGCAGCATTTATTCCTGCTTGATTGCCTGCTTAACAGGTACGTTTTTGTTGTAATCACACACTTCTTGCTTGGGACACATGAGATTCATCACATTCATATATGAGTGTTTTTTTATCTTTCATCTAACTGTTGCAGCTGTGATAGAAACTGAACTAGAAGGAAAGTGGAAGGCCCAGAATCATAGTAGAAATATTGGTGAGTCATTAGGAGACCCCATGATGGTCAATATCCTTTAACTCATGGAAGGTTACGAGAAAGTGAACCTGAGCCAGAAAAAAAAAGCTGATGAGTAGCTCCAGACAATACATTATGAACATTAAAGTTTACCAAATCTGTCAGACATACTTGCAAGTTCTGTAGAACAGAACTAAAAATATCTGCACTTCCTATGTCAGGCTGGTAAATGTAATGAAAGCTATGCAAAAGCTGCAAAGTACAAGTGGAACAGAAACATTGAAAACAAAAGACTGCAGAAAATGAAGGTCACCCATTGCTAACTATTAAGAAAGCAGAAAACTAGATACTTTAGCTGAAGAAGGATAAAAGCAGTAGTAGTTACTGAAACAAATGGTTCCACCTTCCACAGAAAAAAAAATGAAAGTCAAAATCTCAAACCCAAAACTTTGAAAGTCAACCAGCAAACAGCACCGATGCATGTTATAGTGACTAAATGCACTGTTCTCCAAGTCCCAGGTATATTACTAGAACATCACACAATCAAAGTGGGTAGATTTTGAGTCAAAGGTAAAAAGCAAACTAACACCACCAAGAAAAGAAATGGCTCAAAGGAACTATTGGAAAAGTTTTTATAAAAACATACGTTTTTACACATGAAGTATAGATGTAACATTTCATTGACACTTTATAATTTCTTCCAATGTTGTACTATCTAGGAGAACACTATACATTAAGCCAAGCAGTGTAGTGGACCCTGGATGGGGAATATCCAGGACTTACCATATATTTCATTCAAGTATGATAGTTTTAATGGTCTGTTGTTTACTGAATGGTCAGTTGATAGACTAGAATCTGAAAAAGCATAACATACCATTATACTGTTACAAAAGCTTAAAATGTGCTTTTGCTGGTCAGTTTCATAAGACTCAAAGGATAGCCTGCTAGGCGGTAGACATATGCCTGCAGTAATAAAACTGGAATGTAGGATATGGCTGCTTACAATCTTTGTAAAGCAAAATGAATGCTGAAGCTTATTCTTGTGATGTCAAGAAATCTAGAATATTAACTGATAGATGGCTGTATAAAACATACTAAGAACCAGACCAAACAACTACCTATTAGTTACTTAGTCAACACAGTAGAAATAATGTAGAAATGCAGAACACCCCAAAAAACCAAAAGACCTCGAAAACTGTGGACAATGCAGCAAAAGAATCTAGGCACCCACTTAGCACTTTCATCCGCTTTTAATTCAACTGGACTTCATCAGAAACAAAGTCGCCCATCACACAAGCCCATATGTACATAATTTCAAAAGTCACATGATAACAAATCATTCAAAATTTAAAGACACGTTTTAATATAAACCACATTAATACATAGCTGCTAATACTGATAACAGTATAACAATACCTTGATAAATGTACCCCGGGATTCATGAAGCTCGGCGCAAGGCTGGCGTAAGGGCTGCACCGGTGGTGCAGTGAATAGCTGGCGTAGTAGCGCCATATGCATAGTAATGAGAGTGCGCCGCAACCACAGACACGTGCGTAGTGTACGTGAGCGAGCCCAAGTAGGATGCGTCCGGAGGCGTGGCTAAGCCGGCAGGCGGTGAGCAACCTAATGTGCTGACTGCCACGGTCCGCCCATAATAGTAATGGCAGCAGCCAGGGCCCGTGCAGAATGAAACGCACATAGAGTATGCAACATAGTACCCGTCCCAACTAAACGGAGAAGCAAATACAACCCACGAAGCCCTAAGTGTACCCGTCCAAGGAGCAAAGGATACGCTTAAGACCGCGTTTGTCCCGCAATGCACCGTCAGTGGTCATACCCAGAGAAGGTGTACAACAGGATGTCACCGGGCCGCACCGACATACGAGTAGCGACTAAGCTTACCTCCTGTGCCACTTTGCGAGGGGCAGTCCCTCTATGGGCAGTTGTGTCCCGATAAAAAATATTAAAAATGGCAAATGTGCTAAGATTGTAGGACATAATGATATCTCGTATTTAATGTAATGGTTGCATGAATTGGTTATTTCTGTAACTGAAATATCTCAATGTCACAAGAAACAGAATAAGCAACCAAACTGCCACAACAATAAGCTTTTATTTAGGCAAACAAGTGAAGTTCTATGCTATATAGTGACCGTGTGTATGTGTTGGCCTGTAAAATCAGATGTGAGTCCTGAAAATATCCCACCTTGGCAACTGGAAAAGGTGGCAACCCCAGTAGCGACATGGGCATGGTCACCAGGGTTACCAGCTGTCCCAATTTGCCATGGACAGTCCCTCATTGGACAGTTGTGTCCCGCAAAATCGAAAAACTGGCAAATGACCTGAGATTCCCTGCCAAAAATATTCCCGCAATATACCTGTAATAGTAGCATAAAACATATATTTTGTATATGAAACACATACACGGCATAAGAAACTGAATAAGGAACCCAAATGCTAACAGAATAAGCGTATAGTATGGCAAACAAGTGAAGTTCTGTCAACTCCACTTGCCGTGGGTATGTGTTGTCCTGCAAAATCTGATGTTTCCACAAAACATGTCCCACTATGGGCATTGGAAAAGGTGTCAACCATAATGGTCACAAGCAGTAGTGAGAGTACATAGCCGGGTAGCTGTGTCGACACAACAACAGGAAGGAACCAAGATACCCTAAACACAGGCAAACATGTGCATAGCAACATATCCCACACCCAGCAACGTGTCTGTCGCATACACAGGATGGCGTATGTTTAAGTGTAATATCCAGAAGCAGAACCCATGCATGCAGATGTAATACACAATAGCCTCAATGTAGCATGTAAGTCCCACCCATGTACACCTGTGCACCCAAACCAGCTAGCATCCTTGTGCAGCTATACACCTACACACAATGTGCATACCTGAAATGTGGTAAGAAGTATGTGTTAGGCAGTGCCACGCTGGCAAATCATTACCCACATGTCACCAACCCACCCCAGGTACAGATATGGAAATGGCTGCATGTGAATGTGTGTGCAGAATGTGTACATCCCGCATGTGGTATGTACCCGTCCAAACCATATAGGTTTGCACGCCACGGTGCACATAACTGTACACATGTGGACAAGTCGGGTTGTTGAACCACCGCATCGATGATTAGCTATGCAGAGAAGTCAAACACATATAGCGGAACATGTGCCTACCAAACAGGACATCCTAACAGGGTGCTATAGGCAAAGAAGGGGAAGGTGGGACATCACATGTGGAGAGAAGCGTTGCCGGACGGCCAAATACACACGGTCAAGGTAAAGGACGGAACAACATGCATATGGCCGGATGGATGTTGTTAGAAAAATATATATAGAAACACATATGAAGTGCCAGTTTAGAATCAAAATACTATATAATGCATTGAATTGTACCGTACAATATGGCAGTAGAAATGATCATGCATGTAATTGGTGAAGCTAAGCTGTAGTGTGATCGAATTCTGACCCTGGCAGTAACCAGTACAGCAGGCTTATGTCTCTCAGCATTAATTATCTGCTGGGTTACAGAAAAATAAATGTATGTACATGCATAACATCACCCCTTCCCCTGAGGAGGATGGCCTTGTGAGCACTATCGAAGATAAGAGTACAACTCCTTACCAGAGAGACAAAGGAACGTAGTAAGAAATGAACTGACTACTGTATCGGAACAGTCCAGGGTCCTTGAAACAGCTACAATCACAGAAGGACACTGTAATTGACCAGGTGCCTTGCAAGGCTGTGTTATTCTCATGGGAAAACATTTTAAAAGCACGACCTCAGCACCCACGTATGTATAGACTATTGCGGACCATAGTGATGGAAATGCCCTGTGACCGACCACGTCAGTAAGGTGGGCAAAAGCTGATTGTAAACACTATATAAAGAAATTGCTTACTGTATAGAGTCAGACAAAACTCTCATACTTGGACTGTATATTATATTGCCTGCCTGTGTACACTACTAAAACGTTGTGAACCCGAGCTTCCTGTGTTATTGACTGTCACTTAGAAAAGCCTACTGATCACTACAGTCTGGTTTTAACAACTTATTTGACATTGCGGTCCTTCTTAGCCGGAATTCCCTTGGTAAGCTACAGGTCAGAGTGCATGGGTGGTTAGACATCTGCACAGGAGAATTTGCCTAAATGGTTCTTCTTGAATGAAAAGACCTCCGACTGAATTGTTGTGTGTAAAGAGGCTGTCCACTGTCTGATCTGTGGCTGAAAAGCGGAAAACTGGATCCCAAGAAGAAAACAAGCAGTCATAAACAGGAGGCTCAGGTAAGGAGGGTTTGTCTCTTTGTGTCTATTGTAGATCAGGGGCCAGACTACATTGTATTTCTGTTAACAGTTGTGATAGCAGGTCGAAGACCAATCCAAATAGTGTTAAATCTGGACATAGATCAGGGGAACACAGAGTAGAGTAAATAGTCATTGTAGACACTACAGTGGATACAGGGAAGGAGATACCACGTGGTACGAGAGAAGATGCGTAACAGTCGTGTAGAGGATATGCGAGATTAGTGCACAAACAGATCATGTGATCCGCATTTGACGGGTGACGTGAAGTATATGCAATCGCAGAGAGCACATAATGTGAGATATTCTGCAAAATGGGGTAATAAATATGTCATTGATGGTATATTAGAAAAAATATCATTACTGAAACATTGGAATCTCTGAAAATGTGATGCAGATGTTCTAGGGTAACCACCTGTCCCACCCTGTGAGGGACAGTCCCTCTTTGGCCAGTTGTGTCCTGCAAACAAAACGAACAAATGGCAAATGTCCTGATATCTCAGGACAAAGATTTCTCAGATATCTTTTCAAATGGTAGCATAAAACAGTAATTTTGTATCTGGAACAACAAAATATCATAATAAACAGAATAAGCAACTGAAATGCTACAAGAATTGGTAGCTCTCCTGGCAAAAAGTGAATTCCTGTCCTATGTACTGGCCGTGGGTATGTTTTTTCCTGGCAAATTACACGTTCCAAACACCAATGTCCCACATTGTGCATTTGAAAAGGTGGCAGCCCTAAGATGTGCAGGCGACAAAACAGCGACAATTGGGTATCCGTCAAGCACATAGGTGGATTGAGGTAGTGAACCGAAGGGAACAGAACACTAAAATGCGAAAGCATCATACGTACACAGAGAAGATCATAATACAGTAGTAGCGACAGCCCCCACCCCTACCACCTCCGATACCACATCCAGGATATGAAGCGGGAGGGCAGGCTAGTCCCCACACGTTATCCTGTGGCAACAGAGGTATCACAACGACCAAATGTAACAGAAGCTATTGAAACCACATCCCGAACTCGTAACATACCTAGGGACACTCGAGTAAGAAGACAGTCACTAGAACAGAGTGAGGATATCTGTCAATTAATTGAAGTACCGAACCCTCATACAGGACAGGAAGGCCAGGACCCAACTCCCTTAGTGTATAGACCGTGGACACCAGAAGATATCTGTAAAGTCACAGAGGGAATTCCCCATCTACAAAGTAATCGCTATTCACCATGCAATACCCTGTATCTTCTGATCGGAAAACAAAGGGGAATGGCGGATGGTACAGGATTTACAAGCTGTAAATCATGTAATAATACCTAGGGTACCGATGGTGCCAGACCCACACACAATATTGAATGCTATGAACACGCCACAGAAGTATCTTACCGTGGTACATATAAGCTATGCTTCCTTTGCAATACCTATACATCCAGATAGTCCGTATTGCTTTGCATTTACATTCAGGGTAACAGATACAGCCATACCCGGCTATCGCAGGGATACTGTGAAAGTACAACGACATTCCCACAGGAGATGGCTAGCTACATTCTGGTGTTTACTCCACCCGGGGCCAGTCAATTTCTACTTTATGTGGATGATATTCTGCTTGCGGCCCCTACCCAGCAGCAATGTATGGAAGATACAATAGCATTATTGAGATATTCAGCAGAACAGGGACATAAATTAAGCAAGCATCAATTGCAACTACAGAGAATACAGGTCAAGTACCTGTGATATGTGGTATCCAAGGAGGGTAGAACATTACATGACGATAGGAAGGTAGCAATTTCACAAGCACCCAAGCCAACTACCAAGAAGGGAATGAAGTCCTTTCTGGGCCGACTAACATTTGTCAAAGCTGGTTACCAAACAATGCTTTGGAATCCGCTCTATTGTCTGCCTTAATCTTTAATACACCTATGGCAGCACAACATATACTACACTGGATTCCAGTAGCAGAAACAGCTTTCTGCAGACTAAAACGATTGATAGCTTCAACATCTGTATTAGGTCTCGAATAATCATAACACATGTTGTCAGACTGTAGATTGTAAGCGGAGATATATGACGTCAGTCTTGATGCAACAGCATGGAAGTAAGCAACGCTCCATAGCTTACTACTTATTGCAGTTGGACACTGTGGCATGGTCAGTGCCACATTGTGTACAGGCAGTTGTTGTAGCACCCATGGCAGTACAGGCCCCGGCCTTAATGTTATTATTCCACCCTCTCACTGTGAGAATGTCTCATGCAGTTGCGATCATTCTGCTGCAAGAGAAGATAGCATTCCTGACCCGTGCTAGACATTTGTCTTGTTTGACCATACCACTGAGTCAACCTCATATGGTGATTGAACGTTGTACAACATTAAACCTATCAACGTCACGTCCGACACCTGTGTATGGCACACCACACAGTTGCCTATATGAAATGGATGAAATAACTCCACACAGACATGATATCACTGATATACCCTTAGATGATGCAGAGGTGACAGTTTGTGTACGGATCATGTAGACAGAGTCCTACTGGATCGAATCAAGTAGGTTATGCAGTAGTTATTGATAATGAGATTGTAGACGCCCAACCCCTGCAGCATAACGTGTCTGCTCAAGCAGCAGAATAGATAGCTTTAACATGTGCTTGTACTCTAGCGAAAAACTGATGTGTGGACATTTATACCGATAGTCAGTATGTTGTCTGTACAGTGCATGTTTATGAGCAGCAGTGGAAGAATAGGGGAATGATAACATCCACCGGTAAACCGATTAATCATGCGCAATTGATCTTGAATGCATTAGATTCCATTCAGTTACCCACTAAAGTAGCTAATTGTAAATGTGCAGGTCATAGAAAGCAACAGGATAACAGTAGGAAAGGTAAGGCACGAGCTGATGCAGCTGCAAAACAAGCAGCCTCACAGTTGGAAAGTGTCTGTTTGAATGAGGAATGACAATCCTCAGACATTCTAGATGTAGAAATGTTACAAACAATGCAAACATCAACTACGAAAGCAGAAAAGCTGACGTGGGTATGACGAGGAGCAATCCTTGAAGACGGACTGCACATATCCACAGTGAGAAAGCCAATATTAACGTCTAATGTATTCAGATATGCGGCTTTGTGGAGCCATGGGTAGAGCCATGTCTCAACAGGGGGGGTGGTACAGTTGGTTAACAGAATACCCCTAACATACGGAATTAGGAACCACATACAAACATCATGAGCAGCGTGTCACATTTGCAGTAGACATCATGCACAGGGAGCATTTAAACCGAAGGGAGTGAGTTTACCTACACCACCATAACCGTTCCGTACTATTTGTATGGAGTTCATACATCTGAATAAATGTGAAGGGAAGAAATACTGTTTAGTGATTACACATATATATAATCAAAATGGGTAGAAGCATTCACAACCATGAATCTGGATGCAGCAGCAGTGGCAAAGGTGCCAGTAAAATAAAGTATCCCTAGATCTGGCATACTGTAAAGAAGCTACAGTGACAATAGAACACATTTAGTGAACCAGACAATCACGCAACCTGGGGGATTATTTTGTATTTTCATGAATGTAAATTGCATGTACAACCCACAGTCAGCATGACTGCTGGCTGATACAATGGGATCCCGAGAAATAAGTAGAGGAGGTTGGTGGGTGACACCCAGACGAGTTACATTTGCTGTCTACCTCTAGCATTGCGGAGCATGACAACAGTTCCAAATGTAAAGTGTTGCACCCACTTCGAAGTAGTATGTGGAATGGCATATCATGTGCCAGAGTGGAAAGCTGTCATGCCTGCAGAGCCGGAGGTCGATGGCTCATTAGCAGGTGACATGAGAGGATTGTTAACCAATAACACTGTTTTGCAGTTAAAGTCTTTTACAGATAAAGAGCAAGCGAAGCCAGACGCATAGCTGACACCAGTATCCTGTGTGTATGTCACTGTTATCCAAAGAACATAATTGCCAAGTGGAATGTGTGAAGGTCTGTACCAGGTACTGTTGGCAACGCCTACTGCAGTAAAGTTTGCAGAGAGGTCGTCCTGGGTTCACCTCACAGTTTTCAAACCGGTAAAGGATATCAAGTCTGATTTACATCTTGTAGCTGATATACCATAGAGCCTGAATCACCGGGCCAGACTGTATAACAATACAAAGCAACCCCAAAGACATTTGGTTTACTGTCCTAATGATTATACACCTATTAACCATGTTTGTGTTTACTTTACATTTGCTGGGACCTTACCTGCATATAACTACACGGATACAAATAGTGATACGTGATGAACTGGCCACAGAGTGGCTTCCACACTTCAACAAATACCTAGGCATGACGCGTGTGCATGTACAGACTATGAACATTTTAAATTGCTGTGTTTGTACTGCCATACCTACATCATATGGAGGACTTCCGATGTATGTTGTCCCCTTGGGGATAGATTGAGACTTGTGAGTATTTACACTTTGATACAGGTTCTGTGAGATCACAGGACAAAGTGGCACTGTACTTACCTGTTACACAAAAAGTAATTGTATGTTGTCATAAACATGATACAGTTCAAGTTGGTGGGAGTATTTGTAACATAACTGTGTCTTACAAATGTCATATAACAGCCAAAGATCACAGTACTACTTGTAGCACCATTCATTATCTGTATTGAAGCTTCATGAGAATAACGTGGAAGGATGTGCAGAAACATCCTGAATTGTTTAAACAGTCCTCTGTTATAGACAGGAAAATGTTACATGCAGAGGTAACCCGCATCAGTAGTAAAGTAGAATATTGTTATGTTGTTTGTGGGAAAAAAGCATATCAATGGTTACCTGAGAATTGGTCCGGCAGTTGTTATTTGGGTTATCTGGCTCCAGTCACATGACATACTGCACAATTGCCTCTGGAGTGCAAGCGAACTATAACACATATAGCTCGAAGAACTGGGAACACAGTCGAGAAACCTACTAATCCAGTGGGTGAAATGGAAGCTGTTCTGAAACTCCAGTCTTCTGCAAGAGATAAAGGAATATCGATTCATATGGACTTGAGTGACAGCGTCATAACCTGGGCTGGAACACTCCCAGCTTGTGGAGTAGTGAAATCAATCAGGGAACAGAGGAAGTTGTCAGAACCTGTCGGAGGAATGATCAATGTGACTTTCCGCTCTTGAACTTGTGACTGATGAACTGGATGCAATGAGAACTGTTGTGTCACAAAATGTAATAGCGCACGACTGCACCCTGGTGGCGAGAATTGTGCGTCTTGGCGCTTATTAAAGAAGACCGCTGTGTCCAAGTACCACATAAAAAGACCAAAATCAACGCCCACCTAGAGGTAATACAGCAGGTGTCATCCATGGCGGAATCAGGCCCAAACCCACTGACGAACCATTTCCACAAACCATTTGGTGGATGGGGTTCAGTCATACTGAATATCATGATTGCCATTTGTGTTGTTCTGCTCATATTGGGAGCATGTGTCTGTTGGGATACTTTGCATGTAAGTATTAGTCAGGGACTCTGTCGGCGTATCTGTACCGAGACTATGTATCAAGACCTGTAGTGGTATTTGTCAATACAAAATGCAATCCTTCTTGAAATGTACAACAAATTACTTGCCTAGTTAAACATTCCAGAGAGGAAGAGGCTAGGGAATGAAATAATGTTGTATATGTTTCTGGATAGAATAGAAGCAATCAAAGGAGGGAGAATGTTATCAAAATACATATTTAAACATATATATGACGTGCTACTTTAGAAGCAAATAGTGTATAATGCATATTATTCTATCTTACAATATGGCAGTAGAGCTTATCATGCATGTAATTGCCTGTAGTGTAGCTGCAGTGTGATTGAACCCTGACCCTGGCAGTAACCAGTGCAGCAGGTGTATGTCATTCAGCATTAGTCATCTGCTCGGTTAGAGAATAATAAATGTATGTACAGGTATATCTGTCATCCTTCCACTGAGGAGGATGGGCTTGTGAGCTCTATCTAACACAGAGTACAGCTGCTCACCAGAGAGACAAAGGAACCTAGTAGGAAACGAAGTGACGACCGGATCTGAACAGTGTTGGAACCGTGACAGAGCAGAATTTACCGAAGTACATTCTAATTGACTATGTGGCTCACAAGGCTGTGCTATCCTCATGGGAAAACATTTAATAAGCATTACCTTAGCACTGTTGTAGGAATACAATATTGTGGACTATAGTGATGTAAATGCCCTGTGACTGACCACATCATTAATGTGTGCAAAAGATGATTGTAAACACAATACTCATACAGCTGTAACATGTATAGAGTAAAACAAAACTCTAAACTTGTACTGCATAGTTATTTGCCTCCTGCTGCACAGTAGTAAAACGTTGTTAATCTCAGCTTCCTGTGTTATTGACTGTCATTTTGAAAAGGCGAATGAGTGTTACAGTTTGATTTAAACAACGTAATTGACAGATGTGTATGTTCTAGCATGGGAATAGGTCAAGCCAACCATCACAATGTCCATGTGTACCACATACAAACAGCCAGTAACATGCAGTAGTAGTGCATGAAGGCATACGACTGTGGGAATAGTACAGGACATATGGCACATGCCAAGTGCAGATGCATGACACAAACCCCAGGATGGGTGTCCCTGCAAAGAGGAACATGTGCCAACCACACCTCCCACAGATGTACCGGCAGTAAAAATACATGCCAAACACACAGAAACACTACCGTCCAACACACGACTGCAACGCGGCCTGGTCAGACACCAACATGAAGCATGCACAAACAGGGACTTGTGTAATTTTTGCCTTAACACCCCCCATAGGCCAAAGAAGAATAGAATGGACATATGCATGTAATGTTGTGAAGGATGTGTGGTAGTCCTCAGTATCACAGTGTTAGGGACACAGATACACTGTCATCAACTGTGACGTATGTGCACTGTAGACAGCATACCTGCAAGTAATACAGAGGACAATCATGTGCCACAGAAATATACACTGGAGAAAGAGGATAGGGGATAGACAAGTGTAAATGTGACAAACTATGAATATAGGTTCATACGTCCATAGGTACAGGGTAGGCCATCGTCCCAGGTTCAGCCATAACCCTACACCATAGTTAGGATGACTTTGTCAACCTTCTGTGCTTCAGATAAAATACTCATGATATTGCTGTACCTCCGTCAAGCAGTGATAATGATGTAATCCCTGGCCTATACCTGCAATTCTCCATCCAATGGACAACATACCCGCGAACAAGGCTAGGAAGGATCTTTGTCTCACATGTACTGTGATGTAGATCCACAGCATTGTGAGTGTCTGGGTGATATATGTGTCACTCAAACACATCCCATTAATGACCGTGACAAGGTTCATGTCACCTGCCCTTGTGGTTCTGAGGGATGCAGATACAGTAGGTGAAGCATACACATGACATATGGGTTGACATGGCCTCGTATGTCAGGCACAGGTCAACACTAAACAACAGGTATGTGACTTAATGGGGCAGGGGTCCTACAAGTGGGGCAGCATTACACAAAACGATGTCATCCTGCATCTGTACGACAATTAACCTATGAGGCCTTCCCAGCTGCTGTAGGTGTATGGTCAGATACAGTCTGAATGGGACAAAGTAGTAAATCATAGGTGTAACACGTAATGGGTACAAGGAGACAATGACCTAGTCTGATGTAGATGTGAATCCCTGCACAAACAGGTGGGCAATGTAGAAGTCCCACAGAACCACGATAGCAACGTGTGTGTTGAACGAATGGTGACCGACAAACTCTGTCCCCTGATCCCTGGTAATCACCCCTGTGCTCAGTGGACAGCCACCTATATGCTGGACAGGGGTGACCTAGTACTTCTCGACAGGTATGATGTTGCATTACTTAGCATTTAGCTGTGGGACATGTCCCTGACAGCAGATATGCATATCTGGGAGGCCCCTTTGAAGGATATCTGTGTCAGATGTCCGTCCCACTATGGCACCTGTTTTGCAGTCATCTACAAACAATATTGCCCATAACACCCCCGTGTGTGCCTGTACCGTGGAAATGTAGATGTATGACAGGAGTGGACCCAGGGAAGGGCCCCATGGGACACCACTTGCGACAGGCAGTAGGTCTGACATGCTGCCAGCAACTATGACCGTGTGGGTTGTGTCACATAGACAGTTTACAACACATTCTGTGATGTACATGTTCACATCCCAGCCAATGGGTTTATCAACGATACCTGAGGGGGGTAATGTGATGAAGGCCTTTGCCAGGTCGAGGTAGGCTGTATGGACTGCAAGACCCCCATCAATGGCCTCGGTGACTGTCCCGAAAATGTCAACCATGCTTTAAAGGCATGAACCACCCCTGAACAAGGCAAACCGTGTTGGATGCAAAGTATGTATGTCCCCTATGCGTTCATGTATGAGCCGCAGTATGATCCCTCCCCATGTCTTTGCAGATAGGTCTCCTCATGGTAATGGGACAGTAATAACCAGGCTCAGTGGAGGCATTGGCCCTGTGACGTGGGACTACAGTTGCCATGCGACACAACCTGGGTACGTTACCTGAGGTGAGGCTACAAAGAAATAGCTGTCCTAACTGTGGGTCTAATTCCTCAATGAGATAGTGGAGTACACAGTCGGGTCACCAGCTGGTCTCATGGATGCTATGTCCACTACCCTGGAGAGAGCATGTCCCACCTGTGTGTCACAGAACATTTGGTGACCACAAACCGCTGGTACAGACATCTCCTCATGTGTGGGGAGGGTGTGGAGATGTCCTCACTGGACTTGTCAGCCCGTATGTTGGCAATGTGTGTATGTTGAGTAAACTCCACCTCTTTGTGAACCCAGTCAGAGCATATGTGGGAGTGACCTCCCAGGTGTCGAGCATAGCAACTGAAGGTGGTATGATTGTCAGCCAGGTCCATGTAGGTATATCTGTGGAATGTGCCCTGGACCATGGCATGACAGTGTGTAACTCTACACATATGATGACCAAGGGTGTCATACCTCACAAGGTGCCTGCTCCACCTTGTAGTAGCCACCTCCTCATGTTGTACAGCCTGTGTATGGCTGGGGTACACCACACTGGATGCTTGGCATTGGTACAATGAACCACAGTTGGGTAAGTGAATGCCTGGTTCATGCAGTCCTGTAGGTACTGGTAGATGGCAAATGTGATTGATGCAGTGGCTGCAGTACTGTCAACCACTGGCTCAGGGTCCTTAAAGGAGACCACAGTAGTGTGCAGAATTGTGAAGTCTGCCTCTGAGCAAGCAATGTGTATGGTAACTGGCAACACTCACAGCAACGGATGCCAATAGCAGAAGCCAATGTCCAAATAACATAGATTAACTTCTGCATGACAATATGTCTTATCATACATGTATTGACACGTGTCTGCTAATTACAATTGCAAATGGCCGGTAAGACTGATCTAAAGTTCCTGTGATGTACACAGTCTGGAGGTGTTGTTCCGACAATAAAGTGGCGATACCTCCCAACCGTGACCTCTGGGTATTAATTAAAGTGGTTGTTAACCTGCAACATTGGATGTACACCATTGGGTTCTGGTGTCGGAAAACATGGTTCCTGTAGCACTACACAGTATGGGTAGTCAAGCAGACATCCGCGATTGTTGAACACACAGCATCAGTGAAACCCACTGGCCACAAGGACACAGTCCGACAAGCTCTACACTTTACATATGCACAGTGGTGTCCATTGTAGGACCCAAAAATTTCTTAAGGGACAGCGTGCCCGCTTATGTCATCACCTACGTCAACCCATTGTCGTCACCACGTCACAGGTACACATATGCAAGCGTGTTTAATGTTGATGATAGCTGTCCATGAAAAGCAGCACATATGCACAGAAATACCCAGGGTACCGGGTCCATAGAACTGCGTCCACATCACAGTCCCGCACACATGAAGGATGTGTAATGGGTACTGTCGACTGTTGCAGTCAAGGGATTCTGGGTATGTAGACTCTGGGCTCGGTGTTGTTTCGCAGGCAATCCTTTGTCCCACCCCGTGGGAGGGATGTGTGCGTAGTACCTGCCTTACTCCCTACGAATAATGCAAAGCAACCACCGGAGAATGCTAAATGCAGGCGTGAAAAGTGTACAGCCCTATACCACTGTCCAGTAGGCAATTCACATGGATGGACAAGCGTATGAACAAGAATGTGCCCGTAACTGCAAACCGGTGGAATTACACAGCCGGTAAGGCATTACACAGGTAATACACATAGGGACTACACTTGGAATTCCCCATACAAATAACACAGAGACCCAGATGAGAAGGTCCAAAGCAAAACTGAGGTACTGTAGAAGCGCGGTGACCACTCAGAGCCCACCAGGAATTAAATGCAGTCACCATAGTTTATTGCAGTGCTTTTCGTCTGCTTCATAAGCAGACTTCTTCAGAATACATACAATGCAGTTAAATGTACTACATTTAAAACCCATAATTGGCCAGTAAATAAGATGTGCTAAGTATTCATTAAATGCCTTAAAGGCGAACAAGCTAAAAAGTCTACTCGGGTCACAGATTGCACACAGTGAGTAAATCAGACATTGCTTCAACATGTACAGTCTTCCACGAAAATAATACTATATGTATTAATATGACAGAAGACCCAACATAATGTTTACCAAGTGTCTGGGTGTATACGTTACATATATATGGTCTAGGGATTGTGCCAATACATTAATAGAAGTAGAGACACCTAGTAATCTAAATGAACCCTAATATATAGAGATAAACACTATGAGTATGACTAATGTAAAATATATCAATGGAATGTAAAGATTACAAACGTGGTAATGTAAATATTCATTTACAAGTTTAGTTGAATAAAGCAATTCAGACATCCTTGTCAAAATACTAAAACAAGGCCAGCCAGGTGCTCTGTCTCACATGTACTGGGATGTTGTTCCACAGCATAGTGAGTGTCTGGGTGATGAATGTGTCCCACCAGCACATTCTATTAATGACAGTGCCAAGGTGTACGTCACCTACCCTTGTGATTCTGAGGGATCTAGATTCTTTAGGTGAAGCATAGTCATCAAATCCGGGTTCGAACTGGCCTTGGATGCCAGGCACAGGTCACCTCTGGGCAAGTGGTATGCAACGGAATAGGGATGGAACCCTTTCAGTTGGTCAGCATAACACATATTCCTAAGACCCTGCATCCGTTTGTGGATGAACTGTCAGGGCCTTTCCAGCTGCTGCAGGTGTTGGGTCACAGACATTCTGAACGGGGCATTGTACTCAATCATAGGTGTAACACGTAATGAGTACAAGGAGACAATGACCTACCCTGATCTACATGTGAATCCTGCACAAACAGGTGGGCAATGTAGAAGTCCCAGCGAACCACGATAGCAGCGTGTGTGTTGAGCGAATGGTGACCGACAACTCCTGTCCCCTGATCCTGGTAATCACCCCTGCGCTCAGTGGACTGCCACCCATATGCTGGACAGGGTGTCCTGGTACTCCTCGACAGGTATGATGTTGCATTACCTTGCATTTAGCTGTAGGCCATGTCCCTGACAGCAGATATGCATATCTGGGATGCCCCTTTGAAGGATATCCGTGTTCAGATGTCCGTCCCACTATGGCACCCGTTTCGGGAAATTTTCTTTTTTGGGGAAAAGG
>NC_056731.1:1582264443-1582286452 GCF_019279795.1 Protopterus annectens | reverse complement strand
AACTGCCTCTTCCTCCCAACCAGACCTGTAGCCCCACCCCCCCTTCAGTCACTAGATGGCAATGTAGAGCTGTGTTTTTTATAGGTTTACTACGTTCTAAGAATTCACTGCTTACCATACCTGGTAATAATAAACAAACCAACAGATTAAAATGCAAACTCTAAAGTCATTGAATCAAGCCAATTTCTGTCAAGCAAGACAGTAAGTGCATCTTGCTATCTCCTTGACTACCTCACAGTATAGCCTACTAAACATATAGGGCTGCACACTCTTACCTGTGGAATAGCCACCAAAGTAAATTCCAACTGATTGTTTTTCTTCAAAGATAAGTTTTTTCATGCCTCTTCCACTTAGGCCTAACCCACTCCGACCACCCTCACTGCACTCAAGCTCACTCCGCTCCCCTACCCCACCCCCATTTCCAACCCACCCTCACATCAATTGCATTTATAGTTTCTGTCCATGCCCTTCACTTACCACTTGATACCTCCTGCCATACTACTTACCCTCCATACTGCACTGAAACATCCACCACACCATAGTAAACAAACCACACCCACACTCTGCATACTCTATTCAACTATAGTCTTTTACCTTATCACTAACTCCATCCATACTCTCTAATACTAGGTAATATGATCCATAGCCCATATACCTGCATACTTCCAACCCTCTATTTATCAATCACCACTATCAACTTGCTCCAACTCTCTGCCCTCACCGCTCACCGTACTCACTTCAAATATGACACCTTCTCATGAAGACAAACTTCAACTGCTATCTATAACTACTTGCCCCCATATATCAAAGTAGATCCTGGCCTCCTCAAACCCTTTCACACTGACTACTACCTACACAAAATACAGTCCAATAAATTCAAAACCAGCATCTCCCTATAAAACCAAAAGATAATATATACATTTAATAAACTTTAATTTCATATTCGAAATATACTAACTAGTAGTGGTGACATACACCCCAACCCAGGGCCTAATACCACACCCAACACAGACCCTAATATTACCACACCACTAATCCATAGACAGAAAGCTTCCTTTCTCTTTCTTAACCTTAATGTTAGGAGTATAGTTAATAAAGTTCATGAGCTACATGACCTATTAGCTCTATATAATCCAGAAATTGTATTACTGACAGAAACCTGGCTTAAACCAGAAATCAATAATAATGAAATAACAACACCAGACTATAGTATCATTAGAACAGACAGGAAAGGCAAAAGGGGTGGAGGGGTAGCACTACTACTATACCAAAATTATCTCAACTTAGAACAACAAAATGTCAATATTCCACACATAGATAATGCAGAAATTATCCTTACAAGATTGAAACTAAATCCCAATAAACATATAAATATCATAGGCTGCTATTTCCCACCAGGTAACAACATATCCAATATGGAAAACCTACTAGAATCAATCTCAAACTCCTTTCCTCAGGAAACCATCTGATTAGGAGATTTTAATATAGAATGGCAAAACTGCACTGGCCAAAATCCATCTACCCAAATCAACCTTCACGGATTTACCGAACTTATCTCAACCCCCACTAGAACTGACAAAACATCTAAGCACCAATACATTTTGGACTGGATTCTAATATCCGATCCCTCATTGGCATCCCAAGTAGGCTGTCTGCCAGACAGCCTAAGTGACCACCACCCTAGTTTCCTACTTAGAAAAAGAACTCACCATATTACTCAGCCATCCTTCAGAGTAGTCAGGAACAAAAAGAACTTTAAACCCGATGACTTTACTTCTGCCCTAAAACAATGTAACTGAAAACCACTAGCACAACTACCTCTAGATGAAGCAGTTCACTACTTTAACACATCCTTCTTACAAATATTAACCATCACGCACCCACTAGAATCATCAGAACTAAAGCTAAATATGCTCCTTGATTAACCAGTGTTACAAATACTAAACCATCACGCACCCATTAGAATCATCAGAACTAAAGCTAAATATGCTCCTTGATTAACCAGTGTTACAAATACTAAACCATCACGCACCCATTAGAATCATCAGAACTAAAGCTAAATATGCTCCTTGGTTAACCAGTGCTACTAAATCTATCTTCAAAGAAAGGAACAAAGCATTGTTACATTACCACAAAAACAGAACCCTCTCCACAAAACAACACTACTTAGAGCTTTGCAATAAAGCCAAAAAGCAGGTTAAACTAGACAAAATTAACTACTATCAAAACCTCCAAGAAAAACATACTCACAACCCTCAAAAATACTGGTCAACTGTAAACTCTATACTTCTACCAGGGAAATCCGCTATCCCAACTCCAGCTATAACTAATAACATAGAAAACATCACCACCCAGTTCGACAAATACTTCACCAAAACTGTTAAGACCCTTGCAGAAACCCTAACTAAAAGTAGTAGCAGTGACCCACCCTCCACCCAAGTCAATACAAACACCTACACCCAGTTCCAGTCAACTCCATTTTAAAACTCCTACGTAAACTAAAACCAACCTCCCTGGCTGCTGATAACTTACCAGCTAAATACCTACAAATAGCCGCAAAAGCTATAGCTCATCCGGTTGTGATTCTAATAAACAGATCAATCTCAGAGTGTAAAAGTACCTGCTCTGTGGAAAATCTCCCACATCATACCACTTCATAAAGGAGGCAACTCCGTAGAATTAAACAACTATTGACCTATCAAAATACCTTATCATCCCTATCAAAATACTTGAAAGAGTCATACACACACAGCTAATGAACTACCTTCTAAAAAACAGCCTCTTATCCAAATATCAGCATGGATTTAGACCTTTTCACAGCACTACCACTGCTCTTATGCCCTTTACCAACACAATCAACAACCATAGAAATATGGGCCAATCAGTCTCAGCCATTTTTCTAGACCTGTCCAAAGCTTTTGATATGGTCAGCCATAATAAACGCCTCAAAACACTATCCAACCTATACATGAGCACCCCCTCCATCTCATAGTTTACAAAGTACCTAGCAGGGTGCCAACAAGCACTATTATGGCAGAACCAACTATCCCAACTACTACCAATATCCTTAGGAGTCCCTCAGGGCTGTATACTTGACCCATTACTCTTCTCTCTATTTACTAACCAACTCTCTACTGCTACACCCAATGCCACAAAAGTTCAATATGCAGATGACACCACCCTTATGTGTGCAGCCCACATACTACATGACCTCCACTCACTAACCCAAGAATGCTTCTCCCTAGCCGAGACCTGGTTCACCAACTCCCAACTTATCTTAAATCCAAATAAAACAAAACTTCTCATCTTTGGACCTGGCAGATCCCCTCCATATGACAACTTTTCCATAATGTCCATGAGCAATACCAAGATCACCCCCACCTCCCACACCAAACTCTTAGGGGTAGAAATAGACAATAACCTCAGATTTGATATTCATATAGCCCAGACTATCAAAAAAGTGCACAAAAAACTCGGACTCCTCTATTGGAACAAATCATATCTCACTAAGTAAACTAAATCTGCCATAGCTAGGACACATTTGCTGTCTCCCTTCCTTTGCGCTGCCCCAATGACCAACCTTTGCAAGACCGACCTAAACAAACTAGAATCTTGTTACAACAAGATTGCTGTTTTTGCTACTGAAATTCCTTATAGGACCCACCACTGTGTAACACTCAAACAGCTAAATTGGCTAGAACTGCCTCACCTACTAAAACTCAACCAATTAATGCTGGCATACAAGCTGTATTACTACCCAACTAAAATCTCAGCACTCCAGACACTAATTACACCTTATTCTACAACAAGAACCCTAAGATCAACACCGCAAAACCACCTATAAGTCATCAAACACAGTAATAAAGCCGGGAAATCACTCTTTGGCTATTCCATCTCAAAAGCATGGAATAACCAACCTTGACACCTTACCTCCAATACCTCCACCACACAATTAAAAAGCTCCTCAAGGTTAACTTTATGAATGTCTGGTTATGCTCCAGTAACCCACAAGGATAAGCAATTAATAGACAACTTGTCCCCACCTTAAAAATAATACACCCTCTACTTAATAACCCTTATGTTCACACTCACCTGTCTAAACAGCATCACTATACTATCAATAACTCGGTATGAAAACCTTGACTTGCATTTGGTTTCAAACCATGTGGATCTTCTTCTTTTAGCTTTTTCATGGTTAGGAGTCACCACAGTGGATCACCTGTCCACTCATGGGTTGGAGTTTTATGTCGAGTTGCCAGCCCAGCGCCGAACCTTCCACAGAAGGCACACATACGCACGCACTCACGCCTAGGGCCAATTTAGAGTGTCCAATCCACCAACAGCATGTCTTTGGTATGTGGAAGGAAACCAGAGCATCCAGAGGAAACCCACACGACCACAGGGAGGACATGCAGATTCCACACAGAAGGCACCCCAGCCAAGGATCGAACTGGAGAACCTCTTGCTGTGAGGTGGCAATGCTAACCGCTGCACCACCGTGGCCGCTCTTCAAACCATGTGGCTCTATATAGTAAAAATTTATGTCTTTAGTGCTAAGGGCTGTATTGCATCTAATACCTAACATACAAACTGGCCTCCCTATCTCATAGTACCCATTTTATGTACTCCTGCACTCTACCTTATTCCGATGTACTTTCAATTTTATTTTTTAAATTGATTGCACAATTTACATCAATTCATGTACTCTAGCTGTTTATTTTTATTCTATGTACTATTGCATTTTATGTGATTTTATTTTATGTATTATTGCATCAATGTGATTTTTATGTGATTTTCATGTAAACATTAAATATCTAACTGGAGCTTTTTTCTCCGGGCCTCCACTGAAAATGGACTTGTGTCCAGTCGGACCTTTCCAGTAAACAAATGAAAAATAAAATAAAATAAAGAAATATTTAAGGAATCTGTCAAATCTAAGTTTTTTAAAGAGATGAATTAAGGAGCTATGCTTCTCAGAAAAGACACATACAATGTAACAGAGAAGATTATGATTAGGTTGCCAATCATAACCAAGTTGCTGTGTGTTTGAAACATGGATGTCAGGAAATTCACCTCAAGAATGGAAGAAAATGAAGCCTGAGAACTATCCATGTTGAAGACATGTAACAACTGAGTTATGGTCAGAAAGCCCTGCTCATAATTCTTTGTAGTACATGGACCATTAGCATTAGCTTCTCCAAATGTAGTAGCAGTTAAAGAAAACCAGCATAGGAGCACAAACTTTTTTAAAGCTTTCAGTGCTGCACAAAACTTACAACTGCCATACAGGCACTGTTCAGAAGCCAAATATCTCTGTGACAACTGGATGTCATTAAAAGCTGATAGGCACTTGACTCAGCCAAACTTTTTATTTTGTGACAACAGTGTCTTATACCAGTAAATTTGTGAAAATGCTTTGGATGCTGTTCTGCATCCGCTGCTATTAATGCTGTAGTGCAAGACAACAGCTTAACAGTGCCAAAAGGTACTTAACAAAACTTTGTTAAATACCTTTATAACATCCAAAAGATGTTTAAGATAGCTGCCTTTTTCCCCATATTCATAGTGTAATCATGACATTCCATGGACTACACTCAAGTTACTGCTGGAAAAGAAAACAGTGCATACGGAATCAAACAATTAATCATAAGGATACATGTGACTGGTGTACAGATACTAATGTAATAAAACATAACTATGGCAAATGAATTTTTTGTAACAATATTATAAAACACAGTTACTTTATGCACAAGTATACTTCTACAGTTAAATGTTTACTTTAGCTTAATAAATGTGCTATGAATTTTCCTGGTGAAAAGAAGATAGGGAGATTGTAAATGCATGCTGAATGTTTTATGTGAAGACTACACGGATGTACTTTCTTCTGTAAAGCATGTGCTCTTTTAAGTTAGTTTTGAATTTACAGCAAATTGTGACTCTTTTTAGTCTTTGTGGGATAAATTCTTCTATGGAACAGAAATCAGTTTTCCAGTCTGTCACCTGTTTAATAACTACAACAGAAGACTAATCCATAGTGATTTCAACAGTCAACAGTCGTCATCAGTCACTATTAAAATAACATCAACGTTTTTAGACCATGCTGTACACACTAACATATTTAGGTAACTATGATGTATGTAAGACAGTACAACTACATTCATTTTTTGTGTGTGTGAGTGAAACTTTGACTTGAAATTGAGCTTTTAATAAAAAATGGTCTTGCTTTAATGTTTTGATACTAGCACATCATAAAACATTAACAAATTATGCCTCGATACATAAAGCATTTCTAAAATAAATGTTCTAATGCTTTATATATTTGGCATTTAAAAAAAGAGCTCAAATTAAGGATATAGGTTCATAGGTTCATATGAGGTTACTGGGCTAATAGCCCTAGCCCTAGGGCCTTTATAAGCCTACCATGTTATACCTATGTTCTCTAATTGACCTGGGAGAGTTTCTTGATGATACCTGAGTGGGGGATTGTGTCAAAAGCCTTGGCTAAGTCAAGATAGACAGTATGTACTATTTTGCCTTCATCTGGGGCTTTGGTAACATTCTCAAAGAAGTCCCCCAGGTTTGATAAGCATGATCAACCCTTAACAAAGCCAAAATTGGTTGGGTCAAGAGTTTGAAGGTCACAATGTCCTTGTTAATAAGGTTCATGATGATTATTTCCATGGCCTTGCAGATAAGGTTGGTTAGGCTTATGGGTCTATAGTTCCCAGGGTCAGTTGATGGACCCCCCCCTTTGTATAAGGGGATTACTGTTGCTGTTCTCCACTCTGCTGCAATAGTCAGTGCTCAGGCTGAGGTTAAAGACAGTGCCAAGTAGTTCCACTTGGTCTTGTTTTAAATTGTTTAGTAAGCAGCCTGGGATGTTATCTGGTCCAATAAAGGCCATTTTTATGGTCTTGTAGAGAGCGGATATTACGCACTCTTTGGAGAAACTAGGTAGAAGACTGGCATCATGTATGCTTTGGGGAATGTATGGTGGGGACAGGGGGTGAAGTCTGTGCCAAATCTGTCAGCTAGCAGGTTTACAATTTCCTCAGGTTCAGTATGAGAGGTACTGTCCGCTATAGGTTCAGCACATAGCTGGGCACTCCCTTTTAGATTTTGGACATAGCTAAAGAATGCCTTATGATTATCCTTAGCTAGGGATGCTAATTTAGCTTCATAACTAGCTTTAGAGGACTTTACAAGATATCTGATTTGCCTGTTCAAGCTGTGGAGGGTAGTCTTCTTCTGCTGAGGAAGTTTCCTCTTATTCTTAGACATCAGTTTCTTCCTTGTTTTATATATACTATTTATACTTCAGGTTCACCAGGGTGCCCTGTTTTTTCAGGAGAACCTGGTTTGATCCAGTAAGGTGCAACTGAGTCTATACAGTTGTTTAGGTGGTTATACAGGGCATTTGTGTACTCCTCTGCATAGGGGGACATTGTTGGCTGTGTTAGTATTGGGTTTGAAACTTTTTATACCATCTCCTAGTAGGCTGTGGTTTGCTTTGGAGAAAAGTTTCAGTTTTTTTGCTCCTGTGGGGGTGTCAGGTCTGATTGTTACTTTGAACTAGACAGATTTATGGTCTGACAATACCAGGAAGGGCAACACACAGGTGATAGTGCAGTAACTCCCCACCCCCCCATATTGGTGAGTAATAAGTCTAGGACATTTGACCCTCTTCATCTCCCAGAACCAAAGTTTGGCTATACAGTAGGTGACTCTAGTAAGTACAGGTAGGCGGTGTGCTTCTCTTGATTCATGGTGGGGGATCTGTAGCTGGCAATGATATGGTAAGGTCAGGTGTCTTACCTATAGTTAGCTGGACTTGACGTAGCTCAAGAAAGCCATACTGTTTAACCAGTTTTGAGGATTATTTGACTTTAATGAAGATGTATACACCTGCACCTTTGGTTCTTTCATGTTCATTTTGCGGTCTGAATACATGGAGTTCATTGTAGCCTTGCTCAGATATGGTGTTCTCTGCGGCCTTGAACCATGTCTCAGTGACTGCACAGATGTTAGCATCTTCCAAGCTGAGGAATGCTTCCAGGGAGTGCAGTTTCCTATTGAGGCCTCTAGTGTTAAGCAGCATAACCTTGAGTTTGTCTTGAGTGGATTTTCTTTACTTGAAATTGTTGTTGTTCTGATATTGCCTAAAAAAGGCACTATGGGGGAGGCAAGCACCTTTACCAGTATCCAAAACTCTAGAGGAGACAGGTGAAGACCATTTCTGGCAAAGCAGTGTGGTCTGTCAACCATGTCTTCCCAGGCTGACAGATACTGGATCCTCCTGGATTGACACCAGAAGCTAAGCCAGCTATTGAAGTCAATCATTTTGTCTGTATTGTGGCATCATCCTTGGTGAAGGTAGAATGATTCAAAGATTCAAAAAGATTCAAAGATTCAAAAGAAACTTTATTGTCATTTAGGAAACACAAGCGCTACCTAAACAAAATTTTGAGTGTCAGCTCTTTTACAGGAATAAAACAAACACAAAAAAGACAAGACGTGATAGATATTAAAGAATAAGCAATAACTATAGTACAAAAGTAAATATCTAGGTAGCTGATGCACATGCTTGTACACTATTTATATACACTGGACAGCATCGACTACTAGATGATTAACACATGAAAAATAAAGTACACTATACACAAAGGTGAGATTGGGTGATATTGCACATAAGGAAGTGATTGGAATTGCACTTGAATGAGAATATATTAATTTTAATATGCAATAATAAATAAATAAATAGAATTAGAAATAGAAATAGAATGTTGCTTAGGGCTAGGGACATACCTGCCTGGAACACATAACCTGACAGTTCATTCATGTTTCTTTTCATATTGTCCAGAGAGGTGCACTTCATGTCATTCACCCCAACATGTAGTGTGACAGAGTCAAAATGGTAATTGTTGTCAAGTGACTTGAGTCTGAGTGTGATTTGAAGGATCCTGTTACCTGACAGGCAGCTGACCATGACCTTCTCCTTGTCCGGCCTGGTGAGGGGGATATCTGTGTGTCTCACTATGGAGTTACCTATGACCAGGACATTTCATTTTGAGGTGTTTTGTCTTACAGGCTTATTTGCTGTAACACTGGTATGTGTGCTGTTATGTGTAGTGGATTCTATTTGCTTTGCAGTGTGTGCAAGTGGTTTGCACTTGAAAGGTCTCTGATCTTTCGGTAGGCTTCTACTGAGTATCTCCATGTATGTAGGTTTATGTGTTGTGGCCTTGTTTTGTGTGAGAGGTGATGTGTGTGTGCTGACAACCTATTTGATGTCCAGTTTGTTGTTACGTTACAAAATTGATTCCAAATTCATAGTGTAATTACATCTCTCACGTATTGTATTTGTTTGTTTTAGGAGTAAGTGGTTGTCAGTATACATGAGGCAATTACTACATTGCCTCAGGATGCCCATGTCAATCAGGCTGGCCAGTAAAATAATTGGAAATTGGGCATCCATTATAGCAGGTTTTTAACATAACTACTGTTGGGGAGTGGGCTAGTTTGACCAGAATTTGCTCTAGGATTAACAGAGGTACTTATTTTATTGAAGGCTAGGGGTGAAAACTATGGCAATGCTTCTCAGCATGCAACTGAGTTTCTTGTAATGCAGCAGGGAATCCTGGGAGTGTTCACTAACAGATGTCTAGGAGAAAATTGTCTTTCAAGGCATTTGCATCTATACAGGGCACCTCTGAACCCTGTTGCATAGCGTGCAGCTACGAGCAAACCTGAGGCTTAAATACAGGGTGCAATTAAACACTTTTAAGCTAAACTACCAAAGGGAAAACAAACAATGAGCTTTTCTCCAGTAATCTCCAACTCAGATAAATGAGCTGAGATTAAAAAATGATAAAATACAGTCAGCAAAGTGCAAAGGAAACTCACAAGGTACTTTTTTTTTTTATTTTAGCAGAGGATGCTTTGGATTTCAGCAGAATCTCTCCAGACCTCTGACAAAAGTCACCAAACATTGAGTAGCTCTAGTTAAAACAGTGCAAACCCATGCAAATGTGAGGCTTAAATACAGGCAAAATTAAACACTTTTACACTAAACTATGGATGGGAAAGCACACAATGAGCTTTCCTCCAGTAATCTTCAACTCAGATGAGACTCCGACTACATACTTCTGCCACAAGGGTGCAGATGGCTAAAATAGTGCTATAATAAATGAAAAACCAAAAGCTCAACATTCACAGTTTAATAGACACAGTAGATACCATAAATAAAAGCAAAGCTTTCGGGTCTATGACTCTTTTTCAAGGCATAACAGTTATAAAACCATCTACTCCTTTTAAATAATACACCAGCCAATCAAAACAAGAATTAGTCAAATGACTACTGTCTAATAAACTTCATAGAACTATTCAGTAAAACACTTAAAAAACACATACACATAATTAAATATTCACATACATACATAAACATAAAATAACTTTATATAAAGTTTATATAAATAAAAAATAAATAATTAGAAATAATAGAACACAGATTCAGAGATAGCTGCCATTCTGTGAACACTGCAAATCTACAGCTCTGCAAATATCCTGAGGAAAATCTAACCCTGAAGTTATACTATGAGTCATTTAACAACAGTCTTTTGAAAAACTAAATCTGCTCCATTCAGGTATCTGAGGAGAGATGATTGAATCTGGGAAAATCAAAGAATTCAACAGGATTAGATCTGATTAACTGACTCTGAAGAGAGTGCCAAACAAAGGATCTGTCTGAATAATAAACTTTACTATCAAGCTATAGTGAAAGACAATACTGATTTACAATGTCAAAACAAGATAAAAATATGGAGACAACAACAATAAAAACTAAACTGTCTGAATTGCAATCACCAGAAAAGGACTTAACTTCGAAAAGGCAGAAAATCATTAAACAACAGGAGCTTTCCAAAGCAGGGAATAAAAATAAACCAGACCAGCTAGCGGACATGGAGGATATCAAATCTGATTTGTTACCTATTCAGGGAGCTTTGGAAGAACTATCTAAGCAGGTACAATCTTTTGGCATTACATGTAGTCAAATGCTAGAAAGAATGGACAGAACTGAAGCCAGAATATCTGAAAATGAAGATAAAATAACACTGCTGACTAAAAAATCTGATACTCATGACCTGGACATACAATCTATGCAAGCAAAAATCCTGGACCTCGAGGCGAGATCCAGGAGAAATAATACAATTATCAGAGGGATACCTGAAAATATTCAATACAATGATTTAATTCCTTCCATTATACAAATTTTTACAATATTGTTTAATGACTCTGGCATAGCTAAACAAATAATAATAGAAAGAGCTCATAGAGCTTTGAGAGAAATGCAAGCATCAAATATATCAAGACCAGTCTATGTCAAAATTCTTAATTACCAAGATGTTAATAAAATAATAATGGCTGTTAAAAAGAACGGAGGTTATATTATGTGGAATAACAATAAAGTTTCTGTGGCTCATGATTTACCCCTTCAAATAAGACAAGCTAGGCAAGCTTTATCTGCTTACTGTAAATTTCTTATTGAAAAACAGATTAAATTTCAAATGAAGTATCCCAATACACTAATGTTTACAGTCGAGGGATATAAATATTCAATTTCCACAAAAAAAGAAGCAAAATCTACCTTTTTGAAGTTATTCAAAGTCTTGCCTGCTTCAGAGAGCTAATATGGCCTTCCATTGGGACTGTTACAACAATAGAGGTTGGATTCATGTTTTGCTTTAATCCGAGGCTTCTGAATCCTTTGTTTAAAGTTTTGGTTCTGCAGGCCTCTTTCTAATCTGATAAGAACTTGTTTTTCATCGCTGGATCATTTGCGAGCCATTCACGAGTTTTTATGGCTCCCACTAACTCTTCCTCATCACGAAGTTACAGGAAATACTTCTTTTGTTGTCCTAGGACCGGTTTTGAAGTGGCACATCTGGAAGTCCGCTCGTTTAAAGGGTCCCTCGTCGCGAACTCGACGGCAGTTTCTGAGGTTTGGGAAACTGAAAAACTGTGTGGAAGAATGTAAACTGACTATTACAGCACAAGTGCTTACATTTTAAACACATATGAAACACTGAACTGTTTTATAAAATACATCTAATTATTTAGGTATCCAGGTATATTTGGAATTGGAGTACTTATTTAATAGTGTGGTGAGAGCATATACAGCTTTAATTCTAGTCCTAATATAAAGTTTATATGCAGTTAGTGAGTGGTCAAGTTTGATGTCATAACACAAAAGACTACGATTTTGTTTTAATTGCAGTGGTTATTGCTGTTTTGACAATTGCTGACTACTCTGAGATCCCTTGCGTTTGTTTAAGATCTCAGATTTTAGTTAACTTAATGACATTTGATTCACTGTGTGTTTTCTCCACATGGAACAAACAAAAGAGAATGCATTTAAAAACAGGACAGTACTAACATTAAGGAATTTCTTAGGAAAATGTGTGTCCAGTCACTCACTGAAAATTAAAACAAACTGTGCATGTAAGATCTCTACATAACAGTGAATATGAAACCATCATTCAGAGTAAATGCTGAAGTGTATTTGTTTACAATAGTACATACAGTATAGATTTGTTTACAAGCAATTACTGTAATCTATATTATGGTTTAGTGTCTCATGTTTTGACTTTATGGGGTTTTCGAAAATTGTCTTTTAGTTATTCTTAAGATGTATGATGTATATATTACAGGAAAGTATCAGTTTTCCTATTCACGGAATGTTTTTAATGGGACACAACTTATTATTATTATCATTAGATATTTGAAGTGTTTGGAGAGGAATGATAAGAATAATTTATGTTGTTAATACTTTTTTTCTCGACATAATTTCCGAAATTGATAAAACAAGAGATGTAGATGTTTAGCAGTGTTTAATAGGGAATGTTTAGGTTAGGCTTTGTAGATTTAGTGGTAGTAGTCATAGGTTTTTTGCATGATATAGTGGTAATATTTTTTAATCTAAAGAACATTTATTTAGTAATGTTATTAATCCTTATAATGTTTAACAATGTGGAAAATCTATGTATGTCCTGGTCCAGGGGTTTAGTGGGTAGGCACTGGTGTGGGACAGGATTTCAACAATGCTTCCAGAAAGTATATCTTTTGAAAAAATATTTGAATCTATTCGTTTTTTTCCAACGTAAACCATATTTGAATCAATTAAAGGTCGTACTATGTGGGAAATAGATTCATGGAATACGAAAGGGCTCCAGAACTTGAAAAAGAGGAAACTGTTTCTTCATTTATTTTTGCAGGCTAAGGCATGTTTTATTTTACTCCAAGAAACTCATTTGACTAATGATCAATGGGCAGTTATTAGGGAAAAAATTGTATCAGAGAGGTCATAGCTTCGGAAGGTAAAACTAATAGTGCGGGGGTCGCGATAGTTATAAAGAGCCAATACCAAGAAAAAATTCTAGACTTTAAAGTAGATAAGGAGGGAAGATGGTGTTACGTGATTCTGTCACCTAATCACTATGATAAACCTATTTTACTTCTTAATATATGTGCACCATGTAACAATCAACACCTTTTTATACTATCACTTTATTCCATTTTGAATCAATATAATAATCACTACATAATTATAGGAGGGGACTGGAATTCATATCAAGATCCTAAACTGGATAAATCAAGTGTCCATAGGTCATTTAATACTCAAGCAGTAATAGCTTTGAGTGAACTTAAAGCTGACTTTAAATTGTATGATCCTTTTAAATACGTAAGCAATCAGTTTAATACAAATAACTTTACATTTTATTCAACATGTCACAAAATGTGGTTTAGAATAGATTTTTTCTTGATTTCAGAAAGTTTAATTATTCTAGATCCCAGTGTTACCGTACAAGCTCGGTACTTATCAGATCATTCTAAAATTACTTTAAATTTTAATAAAGACCCCAAAAATAGCTTATCACATAGAGGGTACAATTGGACCCTAAATCCAAATTTATTAAATAAAGAGGATATAATTCAGGAAACTCTGGCTGTTCTTGATCTTCTATTAGTTAGTCTATCTAAACAACAACATTTACCCGATATTGAATGGGCAACAACCAAAGCACAAGTAAGAGGGATTTTTTTGCAAAAAGCTACCTATTATAAAAGAATTAAGTCATTAGAACAGGATTTATTTAGGAAATTTAACCAGCAAACAGAAAAAGAAATATTAAAATGCCAAAAGGAGCTCTTTTTGATCCAGAATAGTAGGTTGTCGTTTTATGAACATAGATTGTTGGCAAAATATGCTAATCATATTCAAACGCCTTAAAGGGCATTAGCTAGAATCATTAATCAATCAAAAGTCCCTTTGCAGATCACTGAAATACAGTTTAAAAACAATAGATATACAAAATCTGAAGATATTATGAGTATTTTTGAAATTATTTACTCTCAGCTTTACAGTGATAGACAGGAATCTTCCACGAATAGGATTAATAATGACTTTTTGCAAAAAATAATTTTTCCAAAAATTAATGATAACTCTCAAATAGATTTAATTAAGCCAATTTCCTCTGGGGAAATAATAGATACAATTAAAAATTTGAAATCTCATAAAGCACCAGGTCCGGATGGATTGACCGCAGAATTTTATAAAACTTTTTGTGACTCTTTTGGCAAGATACTTCAACATATATTTAATTATATAATTAATAATGGAATTAGTGATCCTCACTTTAATGCATCCAGAACAATTCTTATTCCCAAAAAAAAACACTGACTTACATAACCCGGACAACTATTAGACCTGTCTCTCTTTTAAATATTGACATGAAAATTCTGACATCTATCTTAGCTAATAGATTGAAGAAGGTAATAGACTTAATAATATCCAATGAACAGGCCGGATTTATGAATGCCAGACAAACTACTGACAATACCTTATCACTACATACATTAATTTCTTGTACTTGTCAAAAAATATTAATGTTTATGCTCTCATTATTGATGCACAAAAAGCATTTGATAGAGTTAATATGAAATTTCTGTTCGATCTTTTATCATACTTCAATATACCTCAAGAATTTATTTTAACGTTACAAATATTATATAATAACCCATATACAACTTTATATATTAATAAAAATTTTTCTAAAAGAATACAAATTAAGAACGGAACTCATCAGGGCTGTCCTTTATCCCCTGTATTATTTAATCTATATTTAGAACCACTGTTTTTACATATTAAGCAAAATATATACCATAACGCCCCAATAGTTTGTGGCACCAAGATATCTATGGCTGCCTTTGCTGATGACCTCAATATTTATTGTATGAATCCAATTTCAGATACTAAAAAAATACTAAAAGCAGTGGAAGATTTTGCTGATGTATTCAACTACAAGATAAACCTTAAAAAAAACAACTTATTTCCTTTTAAAACACTGAAACCTTTTTCTCTTTTACCATTGGTAGGACAAATTAAATCGGAGAATAAGATAAAGTACTTGGGTGTTATCTTTTCTACAGATAACAGAGATTTCTATGTGAATAATGTCAAGTTGCTTTGGGATCAGATATTGTCTGATTTAAGAAGATGGAATAATTTGAAATTACCAATAACGGCAAAAGTTTCAATAATTAAAATAAATGTGTGACCCAGAATTTTGTACATTTTTAGAGAGTTTTGATCCCCAGGAAATTTTTCAAACAAATTCACATGGAATCGACTAAATTTATATGGGAACTTAAGAAGACTAGAATATCATATGATAAATTGATGACTCCGAAAAATAAAGGAGGCCTAGATCTACCTAATTTTGAAATGTATTACTTAATAATAAATTCTAATAGAATTTTAAGAATAGCTAACTATGAGATATCTAGTAATAAATGGTCACCCAAATGGGTAGTTATGAATCATAAACATGTTGTAAGTTTGAATATTAAGCCAAAAGCTTTACCTTTTTTAAGTAAAGATTCTTTTAAATTATTTTCTTTAATGGAGCATATTACAGTATATACAAGTCTAATACAAAATCTTTTCCAATCATTAAATCTCTTACAGCATATGATGACTTTTCAACCCTTTCATAAGAACCCGAATTTGAAAATTAATAACCAAGTAATAGATCTTAAAAAATATCCACTTATAATTAGTCTAACTTTACTTGAAATATATCCATATCTTAACCATTCAGTTCATGATATGTTGCAGGGGATGAATCTTCCTAAATCTTACTTAATAATATTGAGACAATTAAAGGATCTCTCTGTAAATTACTTCAAAGACTTTAAAATTGATGAGGAAATGTTAACTAGTTGTTCAAACTTATGGTTAACTCTTAGACAAGATATCAAATTTATTACCTCTACAAGTGAACTGATAAAAGAGCTGAAATACCAAAACCAAATACTTTTGTTAAAATATTGGAAGGATAAAATACCATTGATAGAAGATAACAAAATACTAAAGGCAATTAACTTAACAATAAAATCAGTTTCTCTCCAAAAATTAATATTTACACAATTGATGATATTTAATAATGCCTACTATACACGCCTTAGCCTGCATAAATTCAACTAAAAAAACTCATCCAAATGTCCATACTGTAAAGATCAAACGGCGGACCTCTTGCACATGTTCTGGAGCTGTAAATGTATTTACAAACTTTGGAATTCCTTAAAAATCCAATTACAAAAGATGGGATATCAACATTCTACACTTTCTTGGGAATTCATGATATTACATATTCCTCCAATTAATTTGAATAGAACCCAAATGATTATACTTATGAATATTTTTTTATTAATGAAACTTTATATAGCTACAAATTGGTTGACTCCATTTCAAACTTCGTGGGAAAACTTTAAAGGTTTAGCCATGAAATATATTCTAGCACATAAACTTTTAATTAAGGATAATAAAAGGAATATTAATAACCCAAAGGTGTGGGAACAAATTTTCAACATTATATTAGCTTAATGTACCGAACTCAGCTCAACCCCAGGACATGCATACTTGATGTGAAAGTTGGTAAGAACAATTCATTCTAATGATAGTAGATTTTTTGACTCTTGTCATTACATGCTCCTTTCTTTTCTTTCTTGATTTTGTTTAACGGATGGAAGCATTCATGTAAATAATGTACATAGTTTGTAGTATGGGTATTATTAGCTTAATTTGGGTATTATTTGTATTTCTTTTTCTTTGCTGTTTTCTTTGTTGTATGGAAATTGGTAAAATAATAAAGATTTATTATGGAAAAAAAAAAGAAATAATAGAACAGCCCCGATGTATATAAAAATTACAATATATCACACCTAGTCTTTAATACTGGTTTGATTTGGTATTATTCAGACCTGGTGGTTTATCTGATCTGAAGTAGTTTATCCATTTATATTCTGCTGTTTCTGTTTTAGTCACTATGTCACCACCTTGTACATCACAAAAAATTCTCTATAAAATTCTAAACCCAGCTGGACCAACCCGGTTAACAAATGTAAATAAATAAATAAATAATAAATTATGTTCTTTACCTTTACTTGCTATATGTTTGTACAATGCATTAGTTTGTATAGTCTTACGAATATCAGAGAGACGTGCTCCTATTCTCTCTTATAATTTCATATTTGTTTTCCTTATATAAAAACTTTTACACTGTACACAATTTACAAGCTACACAATATTTTTGGTAGAAGTACCTGAAGCTTGAATTACAAAAGCTTTCTTAGCGATTGGGTGTGTAAAATGGACATCAGTATTTATTTCACTACAATAAATACAATTATGACAGGGAATGGTACCATTCTTATTGAATTTGTTACCAAGCCTCTGCAAACTTCTCAAGTCTTTGTAGTATAAATATTGTTTAAGATTTGTGTCTTTCTTATATATGACTCTTGGTTTGTTACCAACTATGCTGCTGACCTCAGGACTAGACTATAGTGTAGCCTGATTCTTTTGAATAATATTCTTAACCATATTAGTATGCCTATTATATTTGGTAAACTAACCCATACCATAACCTGCTCTATCCCACACAGTGGTTTCATTATCAACAGTATGTAGATAAGGCTTGACTAAATCTTTTCTCTCATTAATTATTAATTCTCTTGTATTCTCAATAAGTTCATCTGTATAACCTCTGTTTAAAAAAAATCCTTAGCTATATTATTTATTTCCTCAATAAAATTTTCATCCCTTGTATTGTTTACTAGCTCTCATAAATTGACTTTTCACAACCCCTTATATATATATATATATATATATATATATATATATATATATATATATATATATATATATATATAATATGTCTGGGGTGCATGCTGTTAAAATGGACATATATGGTAGCTTGAACAACCTTTTTATGAATCTTGGTATCAAACTTAGTATCACTGCACATTATAACATCTAAAAAGTTAATTCGTTCATAAGAATAATTAATATCAAACACTACAAAATCTGTATTTGACTGTAAAAAATTAACAAAAGTATCAAGACTACCTAAATTCCCCTTCCATGGCATAAACACATCATCAACAAATCATGTGAAACAACATGAGATGTTTATTCTTAAAAGTTCCATCAGTATTAAAGTTAAAATTCTCTTCCCATATAACCAACTCTAGGTTGGCATATATATTAGCTGTTGGGGAGCCCATGGCTACCCCCAGCTATTGATGGAAGAACTGATTATTAAAAATAAATGTATTATTATTCAGCACCATGTCAAGCATCAAGCAAAGCATTTCAATCTTAGAATGTGAATAGTCACTGTTGATGTGTAAACATTCACTAATAGATTCTAAACCATAATCATTAGGTATCACTGTAAATAATGAATTTATATCCATAGTGACTATCAATGTATTCTCAGTCCTATTAACATCAGACCATTCTCTTAAATTACTTAGAAAATCATTATTATCTTTGATTTAGCATTTACTATACTGTAACAAAGGTGCAAGCTGTCTTTCTAAATATTTTGAGAGGGCTACAGCGACCCATTTACTTCCCGAAACTATGGGCCTCATTGGAGGAGTTTACAAATTTTTATGGATCTTAGGAAGCCCGTAGATCACTGGCATCACTGGATTAGCAGAGTAAAGATAATTATATAATTCAGGCGTAACTGAGCTATCCATCAGCAATTCATACAAAAAGTATTTAACATTACTAATATTAGTCACAAAAGCTTTATCAACTTGTACAAAAGTATCAACTTCCATCAAAAATTCATACATCCAGTTATTATACTGCTCAGTGTCCATAACAGCACTCTTCCCACCTTTGTCCTCCTGCTTTATAATTATACTTTCATTTTGAGACATTTTATACAGTGCTTCATGCTCCTTTACTTCTAAATTATAATATTTGCAATTATTTTTAAAGAGCATCTCGTAGAGTTCTTGTTCACACACAGCATGAAAATGCTTTAACTGTTGGTGTATTCACTGGTACAAAGGTACTAGATCTGGAATAGTGCAAATGTGTAACAATACAGTCTAGATTCAGCAGATCTCAATCTAGTCTACGCTATGTACTAGATACTTAAGGCAACAGAACAGCTTTTTTAAAGTGCAGAAAAATGCAGTAGAAATCAGTAAAATGAGGCATCAAAATGATAAAATACAGTCAGCAAAGTGCAAAGAAAACGGAAAAAGTACTTATTTTTTCGATAATAGTAGTGAATGCTTTGGATTTCAGCAGAATCTCTCCAAAGCTCTTGTTAGATGACCTACAGTGGTACTGCTCTCTCTTCAAACTGGTAGCTCTTTGAGCAGCTGTGAACAGCTGGAGACTGTGGAGAGTGTTTCCTATAGAAGATTTCAGACTGGAGAGGTTTGCTTATATACAACTTCATTTGTGCATACTTTTATACCAGCAGGATGAAAGACTTTTACACAATTAATCCCTCTGGTCAATCAGATCCTTGCAAAAAAGTGTAACATAACTCCCTGTAAATAGATAGCAGCATGCCTTTGTAGATTTTATGTATTAGTCTGACAACCAGGTCATGATACTATTTCACTGAACTACTTTCAGTCATAACCCACTATACATTGATTGTGAATAGTGGTCTTTGGTAAAGAAGGCTGTGGGTTCTATTCCCACTTAAGGTAAGGTAGATGGATTGCTAACACTACAGTGCAGCATAAGAAGGGTGATGCACTCCTGATAGGGTCATCTTTTTTTTTTCAAAACAGGTTTATTGTTTTAACATATAAGAGAAATATCATAACAATTTTATACAAGTAATTAAAAATAGATATTATTATAATATTCAACAAAACAACTAAAGTATTTACAAAGACATCCACTACAATCAGATCAATTAATTAAACTAAAATACCATGCTATTGAAATTAGAATTTTTTTAACAAATTTTGTAAATTATCCCATACAATATAATAAGATGTTTTTCTAGTTGTTCTTGACCTAATTGTGTTTATTTCCATATGGCACACTATATTCATAAAATTTTTAAATTCATTGAACGAAGGAGGTGTATCTGAAATCCAATTTCTGGTTATTATTTTCCTAGCCACTGCTAAAATAGACCATAACAAGGGAAGCTTAACCTTTTAACACTTTGAGGTACAGGTGTGTTGAATAATATAAGAGATTTAGAAATAATGAAATTATCTGTAAAAAGAGCCTGCAAAATTCATTAATTGACTTCCAGTATTCTTTCAATTTTATACAGTCATAAAACATATGAGCCCAGTCAGCATTAATTTCTACATTACATCTCTTACATAGATTATCTTTATTATTTATTTTATTCATCATCAAAGGTGTATAAAAAGATCTATGTAAAAATTTCCATGTATAAAGTCTCCAGACAATGGAAGACGTAGTTCTATAGGCAGATTCCAATATATATTGTTTATTTTGTTGATTTGGTGGGTCCCCATTAATAGAAGTGAAATAATTCCAGTATGTATCTACACTGTAAAAAGTTTCTTGTCTGATAATTTTATGTATGTATGAAAGTTTACCTTTATCAGAAACTTTATGTTGTAAATTTAATATCAAGTAAAAAATCAGTGTTGGAATAGATTCTTTAACTGTTATAGACATTAGATCTATTTTATTAATGAGATGTTGTCTAAAGGTCTGAACCTCTAACCAGCAAGTTTCTCTTAGATCAAATTCTTGTTTTAAGAAATCTAGATTTTTAACTTTATTATCAGATATCAACTGATACCAGTATTTTAGATCATTATCTATAGCTAAATGAGTTCCTTCAGAAGTAGATGACAAAAGCATACCCTGAGTATACATTATAGGAATATAATAAAATTCCATTCCCTATACTTAGGGTGCATGAATATAAAGTTACGATAGCTAATAATAATATTTAATGGGTAACAAACCATATGTTTAGGTGTAATAGGTGAAGTACAAAATTCCTTTAGTAACCATAACATGGAGTTATTTACAATCATATTTTTATGTGTTAAGGAGATTTTCATGAAGTGCATACTAATTAGCTCCCAATAATCTTTCCATTTTGCGACATATGACTGATCTATTAATAAAGTAATAACTTTTACAATAGAAGAGATAGTATATAAATTAAAGTCTGGAAAAGAAATACCCCCTTGAGAACAGCTATTAGTATGTTTCTTTAAAGCAATCCTAGGTCTATTAGGTGCCCATAGGAAATTTAACATTAATGTATTCAGTTTCTTGATAATTATTTTTGTAGGTGGAAGTATTATTGATTGTATTAAGTATAAAATCTTGGGGAATATTATCATTTTAATAATTGTAAGTCTCTCCTCCATAGTAAAAAACATATTATTCCAGGTATTAAAAAGATTTTGTATATTAAGAAAACAGGTATTATAATTATTATATATAATAGATTTAATATCTTTAGATAGTATTATACCTAAATAAGTTATCTGACCTGAATTGGGTACATATTTAGTAAAATCACTAATGAGAATATGTTTTTGTGTATATATAGGTAGTATTTTAGTTTTTCTTCAATGAATATTAAACCAGAAATACTTTTAAAATTCATCATTTTATCAA